>NC_092342.1:17245000-17557500 GCF_046630445.1 Rutidosis leptorrhynchoides | reverse complement strand
AGAAAAACAGATATAACCGAATGGTTAGGGGCATGGGTGTTAACCGAGAGGTCTCGGGTTCGAGTCCGGGCATTGGTGTGTATATTTTTTTAAGCTGATTTCTTCAAAGGTTATAATCTTTTATTATTATTATTATTATTATTATTATTATTATTATTATTATTATTATTATTATTATTATTATTATTATTATTATTATTATTATTATTATTATTATTATTATTGTTATTAGTAAGTATTAGTATTATTATTGTTAGTGCTATTATTACTAAGTTTTAAGAATATTATGATTATAATTATTATTATCATAATTATATTTGTTATTATTATTAGTATTATAATTATTAAGGTTATTATTACTAATATAAGTATTATGATAGAAATTTCACTTATTATTATTATAGATACAAATATGATTCGCATTATTATTAATGTTATTACTAATATCATTTAAAATATAACTTTATCATTTTACAACTAGTATAATGTGACGACCCGGGAATTTTCGACTAAATTTAAACTTAATCTTTATATTATTTCGATACGATAAGCAAAGTCTGTTATGTTGAGTCTCAAAAATTTTGAACTATGTTCATGTGTTCAATTAACCTTTGACTATTACCGACGATTTAAGATAAGAAAATTATCTTTTAAAATAAATTTATAAATAGATATATATGATTTCTGTAATAATTATTATCACATGGATATTGGAAAATATATATATATATATATATATATATATATATATATATATATATATATATATATATATATATATATATAAGTATTATATATAAGACAATTACATTTTCATATTTAATATGCATACACTTATTATATAAAGTATTTATAATAAATACACAACACATGCTATCATATAATATATAATGTATAATTATAATGTATAATCTTAACATGTTAAGTGTAATTATAAGTTAAAAGATAGTTATTATGTTGCCATTAATACTTTTATTATTATCATTAAAATCAATATCAATAGTAATAATAAAACCAGTAATATTAATATTATTATTTTAATATATAATATATTAGTATAAAATTTGAAACATGTAATTGCTATATCTTTATTCTTAATAGATATTATTATTACCAATATCATTAAGAATCACTACTATTAAAATTTATTATTATTATTATTAAGATATAAATTATTATCATAATATATTATTATTATCACTAAAAATCATTTTTATTATTAATATCATTACCTTATTTACTTTCTTTATTATTCTTATTATTAGTTTTACTAATATTATTAATATATTTGGTAATTAACAAAAACTTATGAATTATATATAAATAAACACATATATATAAATAGATATATAAAAATCTGATATACATGAAAATATATATATAAAATACGAATTATACATCAAAACAGCAATTTATAAAATTATATTCAGATACATACGCGTAATTGATTTTATATTATTTCTTTTCTTCCTCTTATCTGTTTTTCTTATTTTTCTGTGTACCTGTGAATATATGTCGACTACATGTCCATACAAAACAATCATTTAAATCGTTATCAAGCCCAAAAAATAAAATAAAAATTATTCGATTGTTTCTTCATCATTCCCTATTATCAGATACAATTACTTCAATCTAAAGACTTAAATAGAAATATTAAATAAAAAAGGTACGTCCCCTGTCTTGAACACTTTTTAACCATAACTCGATTTCAAATGAAATTTCAAAATCTAAAATTGCAGATTGGTTAGGAATCCTCCATTAAAACTATCTGCAAAGTTTCATATCTCAAATCCTTGTATTGAAGCCTAATTTTGGAGTCAAAGTTTGTTTATCAAAAAGTCAAACTTTATATTCTTCATGAAATTCGATTTTAATTTAATGTTTCTATTTCAATTAAGGATTCACAAAGCTTTTACGAATCAATTGAAACCAAGTTTGTGTTATAACAATCATCTAAAAATGCACGTAATATTAAAAACATTACTTTTTTTTATAAAAACCTGCGACAGCAGGCATTTTTTTTCTTTCTTTCTTCTTTAATTTTTTTATATGTTTCGCTTTTTGTAATACCAAACATCAAAGTGAAATGTTTCTGTAGTTAATGAATCCCAAGACCAATTTATATTTGTTGATAAGATCGTATGGGTTCTGAATGATTGGGAAGAAGTAGATGATACTTAACAGATGAAGAAATAGAATAAGTAAAGTGAGGGTGGAATTAAATCAGAAAAACAATTATGGCGTGTTGGTTTGGGTGTTTGATGAGTGAACGAGAGGTCCTGAGTTCGAACCCAGGCCACTACAATATTCTTTTTATTATTAAGAGAAACTGTTGGGCTGCCATATTTGTTGGGCTGCAAGAATTAGTGTTGGGCTAGGATATGTTTGGTGGGCCGCTGGTGAATTAATTAAGGATAAAAAATACGGTTTATACCAGTATGTATCAAGACAGATCTTCGGTTAGGAGTTTGTTTGGGTATTCGAGAGGTCACGAGTTCGAGCCCCGTCTGAGGCAATTCTTTTTAGAAAAGCATTTCAAGAGGGTATACACTTTTATTTTCACTTCCATTATAATAATTATTAGTATTAGTATTATTATCATTTTCATTATTGTTATTCTTATTATTATTAGTATTATTATTATTATTATTATTATTATTATTATTATTATTATTATTATAAGTATTATTATGATTAGGATTATGAATTGATGTTATATTAGCTTTAATTATTAGTTTAGAAATTAAACACGAAGACTATGATTATGATTAACATAAGTATCGTTATTAATATTACTTATTATTAAGTATTATGTATTATTATAAAAGTTATTATTTTCATTATCATTACTAATAAACCTTTCATTTTATTAAAAATTACCGTTATTATCATTATTATAAGATTTATTATTAAAACTAACATTAATATCATTATTAATAAAATCATTAATATTATTATCATTATTATTAATACTAGTATTATCATCATTATTATTTTAATCACCACTAATATTATTTTAGTATTAATATATTTACTATTTTGACCAACAAATGAAATATATATATAATATTTAATACGTATAACATAACAAAATTTATATTTATATATATACATATATAAATGAATATATATTAATAATGAAATATATAAGTTACTAATATTAAAATTATATCATTAATAATATATATATATATATATATATATATATATATATATATATATATATATATATATATATATATATATATATATATATATATATATATATATATATACATAATTGTTTGATTACAAGGATATGTATTAATGAATACACAAATGATATAGGTTCGTGAATCCGAGGCCAAACCTGCATTGTTCAGTTCCGTCGTATGCATATTTTTACTACAAAATATCGTATTATGAGTTTCATTACTCCCTTTTTAAATGCTTTTGCAATATATATTTTTGGGATTGAGAATACATGCGCCTTTATAAATGTATGACGAAATAGACACAAGTAATTGAAACTACATTATATGGTTGAATGGATCGAAGCCGAATATGCCCCTTTTAGCATGGTAATCTAAGAATTAGGGAACTGGCCCCTAATTGATGCGAATCCTAAAGATAGATCTATCAGGCCCAACAAGCCCCATTCAAAGTACCGGATGCTTTAGTACTTCGAAATTTATCATGTTCGATGGGTGTCCTGGAATGATGGGGATATTCTATATGCATCTTGTTAATGTCGATTATTAGGTGTTCAATCCATATGAATGAATTTTATAGCAGTGAGCAGACCTGCACCTTGAAACGAAAATGAAGTCTTGTGGTCTATTAAAATAATAGAAATGATTATTTATGATAAACTAATGAACTCACCAACCTTTTGGTTGACACTTTAAAGCATGTTTATTCTCAGGTATGAAAGAAATATTCCGCTGTGCATTTGCTCATTTTAGAGATATTACTTGTATTCATTCATGACATATTTCAAAAGACATTGCATTCGAGTCATTGAGTTCATCAAGATCAATATTAAGTCATTCATAGTTTGAATATATTATGAAAGGATATGCATATCTGTCAACTTTCGATGTAAGGGAAGTTTGTCTTTTAAAAACGAATGCAATGTTTGTAAAATGTATCATATAGAGGTCAGAACCTCGCAATGAAACCAAATGTTGAAGACTTCGTCCAGATGGATTAGGACGGGTCTTTACAGGTGGTATCAGAGCTGGTATAACCGCGTCCATGTGTGGCGGGTTAGTCGTAAAGGAGGTTCTCACAGGGTGACCTGTGGCGAAGCATTGGCTCTTACTCCTTGCGATCCCTTATGAGGGTTGGCAGTTGCCGAGAGGCAGGCCCTAGAATCAGTATCTGAGGTACACTCAGTGGTCGCTGATGTTAAAGCAAAGGGGTACAAAATACTATTTAATTTTTACTAGGAAATACTATTAAATAAGATACAATTTTACACAAGTTATTTATTTATTTATAGAATGGATATACCTAAACCTTGCTATAACACTTATAGGCAGTGTACCTAATCGTACAGTAGTGTAGTTTTTAGTAAGTCCGGTTCGTTCCACAGGGATACAGTAAACAAGCTTAACGCTATATTAATTTTAACCTATAATTGTAAAAATATAAATATATAAGTAGTATTATTATTATAAAAGGGGGGTTTTACCGTTTAGTGACCGTTTTGTCGATTTTAAAACTTAAATCGCAATTAAAATCTAATGCAAAATATTAAATGTAAATAGAACTTATTTTAAGCGTAAAGTAAACGACGATAATTAAAAGTGCGATAATTAAAAAGTGTGATAATTTAAATGACAGTAAAATAAAAGTACGATGATATATAAATTAAAGGAATTATGCTTATTTAAACTTCCGTAATCATGATGTTCGGCGTGTTGATTTTAGATTATTACCATGGGTTAATTGTCCTTTGTCCTGGATTATTTTATAAGTCCATCTGGTTTTGTCCATAATAGTCCATCAGTCATAATTATAAAATGCGAGGTTCTTCGTCAAATTAACCTTATGTCCGAAGTTAAATATTCCAACTAATTGGGGATTTAAACCGTAACAAGGTCTTAATACTTTGTTTAATGAATACACCAGGTTATCGACTGCGTGTAATCCAAGGTTTTAATACTTTGTTAACAATTACACCAATTACCCTTGTATGTAATCTACCCCTGTTTTAATGAGTCCAGTGACTATTAATCCATCCCCGTGTCCGGTCAAATGAATAATTATTAGTATTTATAAATATCCCGCCCACCGTACCCAGTCAAGCGTATGTGGTTATATATAAATACGTCAAATTATAAGTCTATATATTAATGTAACGAGGTATCATTTAGTTAATATAAAGCCCATTAATAGCCCATAGTCTAATTTCCACAAGTGTCGTTCTTTTATCCAAACCCCAATTATGGTACAAAGCCCAATTACCCAATCTTAATATTTAGCCCAACATCACGATTACTTCAATTTAAATAAGCATAATAATAACTTAGCTACGAGACATTAATAAAAATAATTTAAACATAACTTACAGTGATTTATTAATAGCGTAGCATTACACGGACAGAGTTTCGATTTACAAAATCTTAAAACATTCGACTAACATAACCTTATTATTATCATTAACTTAATATTAAAATTATAAATTTAAAAAATAAATATAAATATATTTGAGAGAGTAAGAGATAGATATAGATAAGATGTGTTAAAATTCGGCCAGAAATCGTTGTATTTAAGGAATGTGGCCTGCTACAGTGACCCATGCGATCACATGGATCTTGTGCCTTCTGGCCATGCAATCGCATGGCCTTCTTTTACAGCTCAGGTACTTTTGGCTCCTAGCTTGCCGACACTTATAAATATATATATATATATATATATATATATATATATATATATATATATATATATATATATATATATATATATATATATAATTTTTATATAATTATATATATATTATATTATATTCATGTGCATAGTTGACTTTTAATTTTAGCTCCGTTGCGTCGCGCGTTGTTAGTTGGCTCAGGTCCCGGTTTCGGATTTTCGAACGTCCTTTCGTACGATTTAATATCTTATACTTTGCGTTTCACGGCTCGTACTCTTGTAACTTTTGAGACATTTCTTATCAATAAATTGAACCACTTGGATTGTACTTTGTACTTTTTAGCTTTTTAGTCGTTTGCGTCTTCAAATCGTCAAATCTGTCTTCTGTCTTCACCTTTTATTATTTAAACGAATATCACTTGTAAATAGAACAATTTTAACTAAAAGCTTGTCTTTCTTGAAGGATAATGCTATGAAATATATGTTCGTTTTTAGCATTATCAAATATTCCCACACTTGAGCGTTGCTTGTCCTCAAGCAATATAGTCTTGAAATAAAAATACTAGAATCACTTCTTTATTCTTCACACTTTGTACATCAGTGATTTTGATTTGGAGGTATGAACAATGATAGTAACAATAGAACCATGGTTAAAGGTGGTTGTGTCATCCACAGTTACCTCGGGTTCAGGTCAACGACACTTGCAATCAAATAGCCGATTTACTTTCGGTTTCTAAAGCAAAGTGCACATTTGAAAGGCGGTTTAAAGTCCCACATGACAATGAAAATGTAGATCCTTAAAGAAATTGGATCTTTATGAAAACATTTCTTTTGAAAATTCAAGTTAGATTTTACCCTAGACAAGTTTTCTGGAATAACCCTTCACCGGTGTTTGCGAAATGTTTTTGTGGGTTTTGTGGGTTTCAGATTTAAAAATTTTATCTCAAAACTTATGGTTTTGTGTCACCCACTTGCTAACCTTGTATTAGAAAAGCAACACGTCCAGTTTACTTGCCCCGTATATTACCTTTTGGTAAACTACCGTTCGGTTGTAAAGGAAAGCGATGAACAAGAAACTGTTAAGGCAATGTCTAATGACATGCAGATGTTCATGGTCTATACGTGTCGGATACAATTACTATCCTTTGTAGGAGCAATAGTAAAGATCACCCTATAGTTTTTCGGTCTGGCACAAGATTCTGTCTCCGACCATGCTATGCAACCACCGTTCTTACGGTTGACACCTGATTTGGTTCAGGTGACCTAATGAATTCCAGGTGAATTCCTAGGATTTTACGTTCAATGGTAATGAACGCATTGAAAATAGGTTTTCAGAAAACAAATCGGTTTGTAATTTTGATCAAAATATTTTCTTGTTCAAGCTCGAGTTTGGATATCATCGAATTCCATGAGTTTGTAATTCTCAGTCTTTAAGGTCAATCTCAAGGATTGAGTAATATCAGGCTTAAAAGCTGATTTTTAATCTTTAAGGAGATTATCCTTTTCTGGGGGTCCGATTCATTAGTCTTATCAAGCTAATTTGCACGGCACCCTCCCCATTTTACGAGACAGGTCCTCTCATAGTTAGGATAAGTCTGACCACATGGCGACCCTGTTTGATGCTGAGGTCCGTGGATTTCCTGCTGATTTTAGTGATGAATTTTCTAGATTTTTCGTCAACCTACAGCTGGTCTGGACGACAACTTCATGACCTAAATCAAGAAGCGCGTGTCTTTTTCGGAAGAATTTACTTCCTTTTAATGATGGTATTGATTCATCGTGTAGATCCATCTTTTCTTTCGAATATATTATAGTAAACCGGGTGAAACTTATTAGTATTGTCCAAAGCAAAAGTACCTGCAATAAGCTTGTACAAAATATGTGATATATGTTTTAAAGAACTTGGTAAATTCTTCCCACACTTAGCTTATATTTATATTTTTCTTTGCCTTTTTATTCTCCTCTATTCCATTCTTAAATGAATTCAAGCATTTTGGTTTGTTTCTCAATTTATGTCCTTTCCGAGGTAACAATAATTTCGGTGTTAACACCTAGTTTTATCGTTCATAAATATATATAAACATAATTTTGAATTCATTTAATTGAATTTTTTTTAAATTTTCACAAAATTTGGAAATTAAACTAAGTGTATCAATTAAATGTTTAAACCGAAAGAATTTAACCTCTTCACACACTTAAGATCTTGCAATGCCCTTATTTGCAAGAAATCAGTAACAATTTAAATTATTGAGGGTGATTAGCGTAGAAAAATGATTAAATTTTACCAAAGTTTCCAAACATATTGGCGTTTGTTTGTTGAATGATAAATGGTGCACATCATTTGTTCATTCTGTCTTTTTGTTACATCACATTTGTTTTTCATTTTTTCGTCAAAATTAGTAGCTTTTGTTGAACTTAATGCCAGTATTTGAAAATGCGCTGTTTTACCCTGTTGTGTACAATTGATAACATACATACATACAAATATAAACATGCATGGTAATTTGAAATGGGACTTAACATCCCACTTTCAAATCAAATATGAAATATTAGTACAACATAATAAAAAAATGTTAAAACTTACATAAAAGTATCACAATATTATATGTTTAAACATAAGTAAATAAAAATAATAAAAAGATAAAAATCACCAACGGGAACTGTATCAATCTGGATAGGGGTTCCAGTTCATGTCATCGGTCGGGTTCCATGGTTGGTTATAGGCATTCTGGTAGGCTTGGTTGGGGTCATACAGAGTAAATGGTGGTCGCATATCGGGCTGATGTGGCGGATAGTAGGTAGGTCGAGTCGGGACGTAGTTATGCAGTACCTGATATGATAGCCGACTCATGATCTGATGCTGATGATATTGCCATCTATCATGTTGGCGTTGCCTGGAATGCTCGTACACATTCTCAGTGTGCCCCTGCTCGTACTGACTATGTCTAGCCTCGTTTGTCATTTCTACCTCATCTATACGCTGGTAAACGTCAGTAACAGCCTCTCTAATGACATCCCTAATGTCATCCGCTTCCTCCATTTCCTCATCTGAACCTCTCTCTACCTGTGGATGAGGGCCCTGATATGGTACTGCCTGATTGCGTCTGCTCTTTAATACCTTTGCACCTTGATAGACCCGCAATCCTAAAGTGTCATCCTGTTCCCTACACACCATCAGTGGACCCCCTTGATCCCTATCTACGCCTAAATACTCTCCAATGAGAGTAACAAAAATACCTCCTCCTATTATTCCCCCGTCCTGTATTCCTTCCACCATTTTAGACAGATAAAAACCAACACAGTAGGGGATATTAACAAAGCCTCTAGTATCTCGAATACACTTAAGGTAAAATAAATTGCGAAGGGTCATTTTCTCCTTGTTGTTACCTCTTTGTGTAATCGAATTAGCTAAAAATCTATGTATAATACGAAGCTCGGCTCTATTAATATCTAAATAGGAGTGTCTTCCTCCCCGCGTAAAAACATTATAATTTGACATACGCCTCCCGACAGCATCAGCATTAAAATTTCTATCTACCCTCTCACCATGATAAATCAAATTTGTACAATCAGGTAGTAGTAATTCAGCGGGAGTGTAAATCTGTAAAGCCCTGGCCATGTCCAACATGGACATCCTGTACATCTTACGGCCAAGTAAAAATCTAAGAAAATTCCTATCATCTAACCTAACTACATCCGTGGCAAGTGATATAGTACTCATAAGCTCAACACACCATTCCTTATATACAGGCCTACGAATGGTGAATAAACGTTCCCAATCGGGAAAAGAAGAGTTCCCATACCTTTGAATCAGTAGCAGTTTAACCGGGTTAGCAAGTTGGACCCTTTCCAAAGGCTCCCAATCGATTACCCTCGGTACTTCTACATTTTTCGTTACCAATTTAAATTTGTTACTTTGGTACGTCGGGTAAGCTCTCTAGCTTTGATCAAATCTCAAATTGGGATGCAACAGCTCTTCATGAACCGTTGGGTGTTCTATTATTGGATGAATCGAAAATTGTACGTAGGCAGCAACATATTCTTGTTCCGGATCATAATATGGTATGTGTTGATCATTATGATATTGTTGTTCTTGTTGTTGTTCCTGTTCAGGTTCTGGTTCAGGTTCGTTTTCAGGTTGTCTGGATGATGATCCACCGCCAGATTCGGTATATTTCTGCAAAACACATTAAACACAAAATTTGTGCATCCAAATATGCATTAGTGTTAGCAAAATAACAACTTGAAACAATTACAATGACATGTTTAATCCATATTAAACTCATGCTCATTTTCATATTTTTATCAATTCTACACTTTTTCAAATAAGCATATATGAAAATATTTACAATGTTCATAAGCATTCTACTCAAATAACATGTCAAAATAATCATTACTAGCAATTAAACAAGTTTCAAATGGCATTTATATCAAATTAATCAAGTTCATGAATTTTAGACTTAAAAAGTCCACTTTAATTCTCAAAAATCATGTTTATGATCAAAGTTTGGATCATTTAACTACCTAAACATGTTACACTACTTAATTTAGTTATAATTCATGACAAAAATTGGCTATAACCTGTTTATATCAAAAATTCCCAAATTGCTCAAGAACACAAACCCTAGATTTCTAAAATTTTTGAAGTTTTTGGCTTCAAATCATGTTAAATAGCATCAATCTAGGTTATACATGCATAATATACTAACAATTTAACTCTAATTGTACTAGAAATTAACAAAATCAAATTAGGTAAAATATTTGTAAATATCACAAAAATTAAGAAATTTATGAGTTTAGGGGTGTAATTTTTACCTTTCTGCTCCCTAATCTGAACAAACGCATGATTGTAGCGAATTTTTTTGAGAAATTTGGTTGAATTTGGTGAAAAAATGAAGAACTTTGAGAGGTTTTTGATGGTTGTTCATGTATGTGTGTGTGTTGAAGTGTGAGACAGAGAGCAAGTCGATGGGGTTTTGATTCTGTCCAGTTTTTGTGCCTCATGCGATCGCATGGTTTTGCAAGGTAAACCCCATGCGATCACATGGGGTCTGATATATTTTTTTTTTTATAAAACCTTTAACTATTAAAATAATTAATTAAATTATTTAAAATTTTGTTTTCCTTGTTATTTAGGACAAGGCCGTTTCGGATCGTTGTCCTAGTCCGTCCCTCGACAAAATTTTAAAATTTGTCACTTTCAAGCGTTGTTTTGGAAGCAAAGATTTTTGGGTTTTTAAATATTTTTGGCATACTTTAAATCAATAAGCTTAAAAATAATGATAACAAAATTTCTCGTCCCTCCCTTGGGTAAAGCAATTTCGGTTCAACAACCTAGTCTTCAACTCACGACGAATTCTATAAATCATTTTTTTAACTTAATGAAATAAAGTACATTTTTGTTTTTAAATTCACACCAAACTTAAATTTAAAATGCATAAAATTAAAAATTCATATAAATATCATTAATATTTATATATATTAGTTTTACAAACTTATATTGAAAATATTAGTTTTAGAATATTTACAAACTTAAATATATTGATTTTAAAAATTTACAATATTAATCTAATATTTATATATTAATTTTTTTTTAAAAACAAGATAAAAATAAAATTAAAAATCTTTTTGGTCTTTTATCCCACTTTAATCAATCAAATATTATCGAAAATATACGCCCCTCTTTTGGGTAAAGTAATTTTGGTTCCATAACCTAGTTTTACTCATGATGAATTTTTAAAATATTTTGGGTTGATTGATTAAAGATATTTATACCTTATGAATAAAACGGTAAATTTCGCAGTGATGTAATAAATTTTTGTATGATATCAATAATTTCGGTTGCAAAACCTAATTTTATTGAATATCAATTTAATACTTTATAGCGAACAATTTAGCGTTTATTATCAAAAGGTTGAAAGCAATAAAAAAAATAAAAATAAAAACTGTACATACTTACCTGTGAGATAGAATTCTCAGTGACCTGCTTTAGCCGACTCATAGGATAGTCGGACGAATTGGTTTTCCATAGCTACATAGGCGTAACCTCGAGTATTCAACAACTTTTCTTCTAAACATATGAACGGTCCTTCTCTGCATAGAGTAACGAACTCGGTATTGGAATATGTCTGATTTGTCGAGCATTTTCCTTCGTGTGACCATTTTCCGCATTTATGACATCTTTCAAGGTGTCGGGCTCTTCTTTTCACTGCGAATTTTGATTTTCCTTTACCAAAATGTATCTTATTATGATTGTTCCTGAGTTCTTTTCTTACTCTGTCCAATTTGCCTCTTATGAATGATACCAATTCACTTGGAAGGGTGTCATTATTACGTTTAGTAATCATAGCGTGTAGCATTAGACCATGTTTCAAATCAAAGGAATTCTTCATCTCATAAAACCTAAAAAAAATAAAAATTCATAATGGGGGGAGAAGACTAGTTCTTTAGGGTCTGCTAGGGAAAAACCATTCGGGTTCCATTTTCGAGCACTACACGAAAACAGAAAATCTAACTCTAACAGAAATACGTATTATCCTAAAAAGATTTGAATTTCCCCACAC
Source organism: Rutidosis leptorrhynchoides (assembly GCF_046630445.1). NCBI lineage: Eukaryota > Viridiplantae > Streptophyta > Magnoliopsida > Asterales > Asteraceae > Rutidosis > Rutidosis leptorrhynchoides. Next base: position 17,545,084 of record NC_092342.1, on the reverse strand, counting down.
TTAGTTAGCCGTGGTATCGAAATTGTGATTAACTTCATTATTAACTTCAATTGGACAATCAACAACTTGCATATCCTTGACTTTTGCTTCAAGCCATTTGTTGATTTCCTCCGTAACATTCACAAATTTGACTAACATCGCCTTTTCTTTAGGCGATAATTTGGATACTAATCGGTTACATAACTTAAAGTTCCCCTTAATCCTAGCATCTTGAATCCGTTTATAAAGTTACTTCGTTGAACTGTTAAAAACGGGTTCATCTAATTTCGTATCATCAACGGGGTTCTTTGTTATCGGATCATCATTATGTGTTACTTCATCTTCCCCACACTTAGGCTTTTTTATTGGTTCAATAGTTTTGGTTGGTGGAGATCTAAACTTTCGATTCACAAAAGTGATCGATTTATCACCATCATTAAGCGTCATTTTACCTTCTCTTACATCAAAGAATTCTTTGGTGGTTGCTAAAAATGGGCGACCTAAGATTAAAGGAATATTGAGATCTTCCTCCATGTTAATTACTATGAAATCTACAACAAAGGTCAAGCTTCCCATTTTAACAAGTAAATTATTGGCTATTCCAATCGGGTGTTTAATGGTTAGGTCAAATGATTGAACACTTATCCTGGTTGGTTTTAATTTACCCACACCTAATCTTTTGTATAAGGAAAGAGGCATAACATTTGCACTTGCTCCTAAATCTGCAAGTCCATTATATATAGCACCATCATTAAGCAAGCAAGAAATGATAAATTCACCTGGGTCTCCTACTTTAGTCGGTGGATTTGGTTTGTTAACCTTTTCCGGGTGTTCTTTTCTTGGTTCTTTCATTTCTTCTTGAACTTCTTCCCCGTTTCTTGGAATGGGAGGTTTATATAGAAATTCTTCTTCATCACTCCAATCTAAAATCTCCTCGTCTTCCAATTTTGGTTTTTCATATTTCGTTGAAAACATATTTATGTTTTCATTCTGAAGGTTTTCTTTGGTGATGAAATTATGATTAACTTCATTGTCAACTTCCATTGGATTATGTACGTAATGTTTAACTCTGTGACCATTAACTTTAAATTCAATCCCATTTGAATTTGTCAAATCTATTGTTCCATATGGGAAAACTCTTTTGACTATGAATGGTCCAGATCATCTTGATTTCAATTTTCCAGGAAATAGCTTGAATCGTGAATTGAAAAGAAGAACTCGGTCTCCTTTCTTAAATTCTTTTGAACTTCTGATTCTTTTATCATGCCATCTCTTTGTTCTTTCTTTATAGATTAACGAATTTTCATATGCTTCGTGTCTTAATTTTTCTAATTCATTTAGTTGACTTAACCGTAGACGTCCGGCTTCATGTAAATCAAGATTACATGTCTTCAAAGCCTGATATGGCCGAAATGGACGGTTTTATTTTCGCGATGTCGTTAGGCCGTGGCACGTCAGAATCAGCTACCACAAGGAGGAGTAGTGGTTTGTTTTATCATTTATATTTAGCTGGGTTCCAAGCTATAACTCACCTACTTGTCTTTCTTTTAACGAGTAAGTGATAAATATAACTCAGGTACGTATTTTTGTATGTTTATTCAGTAATGTGGGACAAAAGTGCGTATATAGTTAACCCTAGTGACAAGAGGTGATAGATTTAAGATTAACTAGATAAAATAGTAATTAAGCAATAAAAGTAAAGATAGGTATGAAGAATAGAATTCTGAAGGGGAATTATTGCAAGAGTTCAACTTCCTAGGATAAACACTAAACCTCAATCAACTGGCTGTGAACCTAACTGATTTGTCACTAAGAGTTTAGGCTTTGAAGATTCTGGCTAAGACAGGTATCCCTACTCCCAACGCTAACCTGAAAGGTTTAAACGACCTTATGGATAGAATCCTAGGTACATGAACAAAGTGGTTTACCCAATAAAGGAGCGTCTCAGATTTTCTTAATCCTAGTTGGTCTAACTAAAGCAATATCCTACCACTAAATCACTATGCTATGCCTTAACATTAACAGATGTGCAATCTTAGATATTCTAAGGTACTGCTAATTGGGATAGAAGTCTCTCCTTTGCGATCACTTATTCAACCCCGGATCATCTTACAATATCTCAAGAACATTGCTTCTGACGCAAATCATGCTTCTGAGTAAGCTAGTGTTCATTGAACTCTCTATTGCTAACTCTACCCACAATCTAATTGGGCAGCTCTTCTATGATGAACAAATGATTGTTCATACGTAGGTACTATATCCCCATTGTGACGTTAAGCACACATAACTACTTACCTTGTATCCTAGGGTTGATCAGGTCCTAATACTAGGTTATAGCCACGTGAATAAGCGGAAAGGGTGATTCGTAAATTAAACCTCTAAACCGTCAAGGTTTCAGCATAACAATATGATAAGTTTCAGATAAAATATTCAACACGTAATAAACAATTGTAACAGATAGATAATCATGCAAGATGAAAGTAACTCAAGATAATAACTTTATTAAATTAAGGAAAGCGTTCACCGTTTACAGACGAGATCTGGACCATTACAAATGCTGACAACCTCTAGCCCGCTCCTATTACAATCTTCGACGTTCGCCTCCGGGTACTTAATTTCCCGCTCAGAGGTGAGAAGGCCTTGAAAGCTCTAGTGGGAGAAAGTGTATTGTAGTGAGAGAGTGAAGAGAGGTGTGTGTTGGAATGAATGACAAAGACCCTTTTAAATAGACTTGAAAATTGCCAAATACGCCTGGCAGGCCGTTTGGCAGGCCGTATTTGGCAGGCCGTTTTGTTGGTAGGTCGTTTGGCAGCTCGTGTGGTGGCACGTATCTGGCAGGCCGTTTCCATAATGGCAGGCCGTTTGGCAGGCCGTGTGGCAGGCCGTTTGGCATGCTGGTCAGCCTTGATTTCCTGGATCGTAACTTGATTTCTTGTCTTTCACCGTTTTGGCTCTAGAATCTTCGTTTTAGCTCCTTTTCTCTTGATTCTTTTTGCATCGTTTTCGTAATTACTTTGACTACAAGTTTAACCAAAAAAGCGATTATTTTGCCGACAAAGCTTTGAACTTTATGCTTTTGGGACTCAATATCGGGGGTAAAAACGTGACTTTTTAGCCGATATCAAATATCCCACACTTAGACTTTGCTTGTCCTCAAGCAAACTTCCAAACTAAAAACAGTGAGGACTTTAATTCGTAGAGATCAAGCTGTTTTGTTCCGCAAGACGGAAGAGCAGAAACTTGGCTTTTATTCTTTTTGCTATTCTCGAATCTTTTCCCGCAAGCATGAGAGGAGGTTACATAACTGAGGCTATCTCACTCGGGTCACTCATTTCACTAAAGTGTTTAGGGTATCCTAAAGTTCTAAGAAATGAAGTCACTCTTAGCCAGTCATGCTTACATTCTTCGTCATAGGCTTGATCAAGACTCAAATCTCCATCACTTATTTGCGAGAATTTTTGGTTATCGACTCAGTTTGAATTTGTGAGGAGATGGGGGTTTGGAAGTTTCTAGAGTACGAAGGGTTTTGATAGATAGGAGTTTTTTTTTTCGAAAGATTGATTTCGGCGATCCCTTCAGCTTTTGTCAGGAATTTCTTGGTGAGCATCCCTCTTTTTGACTGCCAGGAGTTCTTTTCTTGAATCTTTGCTGGTTCTGCTCCCTTTCTCAGAGCCTTTATTCGTAAAGACTTTGCTCTAGTTTTTTTTTTTTTTTTTTTTTTTTTTTTTTTTTTTTTTTTTTTTTTTAGCAAAGCATCTTTTGCTTTTCTCTTCGAGGTCTCCTTTTTGGCGATCTTCTTTGATATTTGGCTTGGATGCTCGCATTTTTCTATTGCGATTTTGGAGGGTTTCCCGAAAAGAATGATTTAGTCGGGATTTATTCGTGTATGAAGCGGATAGAGTAAATAAGGAAAGGTGAAATGGATTTGTGGAGCGAAAATGGAAATAAAAGTGTGTAGCGGAGGTTGTTTTTGTCTTCATGAATAGCTGAGGTTTTAACTTAGTCATTCTCGTCAAAATGTGTGATTCCGAAATGTAGATCAAGAGCAAGTTCTGATTCCGAAATGTTAGCATCGGCGCGCTCAACGGAAATATAGTGAAACACTAAAAATGAGTGCTTATAAAGCCTTATTTAGGGGTGCCTTACCACAATTATAGTAGGTCGAATTGCGCCTTTCGTTATGCAATGCTCTATTAGGAGAATTGATTTTGATTTTTCGCAAAAAGTTTTCAACCCTGTTTTTACCCTTTTTGTCTATTTTGTAGTAAAAACTTTTTGATCTTTTATAGAATTTTATCATCCTTAGCGTTTTATAATTCGAAAAGTTTTAAATTTTTGTGAAAAACTTGAGGATTTTACAAGAATCGTTATGTGCAACATTTGCTATCCCACACTTTAAAATAACATTGTCCTAAATGTTAAGGATACGGAGTATCCCACACTTTAGTTTTTAAAAGAGGCGTTTGTGTAATTAAAAGTTTATGTTGGTGGGGTTGCCAATCCCACACTTAGTTTTTAAAGTGGTATATGTAATGACCCGCACTTTTTCGATCATTCTATACTTGTAAGATTAATATTTACATAAATTAAACCTTACCAACATGATAAGCAATCCAAATTGTTGAGATTTATGTTTTTGAAAAGAGTTTTACACAACGTTTGACCGTCTAGTTTGACCGATGATATCACGAACTATATAACATATGATAATTATACGTTTGTGTATATATATGTATATATACATATTTAACATGATCAAAGAATGTTTTAATATCTCATTTTGTATTAATAACAATAAGTTATATGTATATTTTGAAACTACTAACTTAAGTTTTCAAAACGATAACCATACGCAACGTTATTTGACTTAAATACTTATGACCTACAATGTTTATACATATATCGTATAAGTAATGAATTTAATCACTTTTAAGAACTTAAATACATAAAACCATATAAGTGTATTCACAAAAGATAGCTATATTTGAATCCTCATTCCATTTTTCACAAAATTTCTATACGTATATCTAGAGTATATGTACTCGTATCATACGCAGCTTCTAGATGTATTTACTATTGGTATATACCAATAAAAATCTGCTCCTTAGCAGCCTTAAATGATTAAGAAACATGTGGAACCAACCATTTGTCAAGTAGCATGAATTATTTAGCAAGAAAACAAAGTTAGGTATCTTTTTTTTCCTTTATAACCTAAAAACGTTTTTATGCATGCACACCATTTCTTCACCCCATTTTCTCATACTTACACTTCCATTTCTCTCTCAAAATACTCTTAACTTCATACTTGATCATCTCCAAGCATTTTCTCCATCATTTAGCTTCAAAAACAACACTTAAATCTCATAAGAAAACCTTACAAAAACACTTCAAGAAATCCTTCCAAGAACACAAACTTACTTCCAATCTTTCATCCAATTCCATCACCCTTTTGGTTCTAGGTTCTTACTCCTCTTTTACAGAAACCTTGTCCAAGGAACTTGAGGTAGTATCTATGTTCATAACCTTATTCGATTCATATATATATAGCTATCATATTTTGTGGTATACAATTTTAACAACAAGAACATAGTTTGAATGTTTTCAAACTTGTTTGCAAACTAAATAGATCCTTCTAACTTAACTTTTAAAATACTTCAAGACCTGTAATATAACTTAAATATATGCTAATTTAACAAGGTATAACTTGGTTTTTCAAAGAACACCTTAAAAACTGTTTTTACGACGTCGGAGTGTAACCGGGGGCTGTTTTGGGTTGGATAATTAAAAACCATCTTAAACTTTGAATTGAAGGTTTATGTTCTGGAAAAATGATTTTTACTATGAATATGGTAACACATAAAAATTTCATGATTTAATTCAAAGTATAAGTATTTTTAGAAAAATAATCATTTAAGGTTGCCTACATAAAGGAAAAGGTTTAACTTCATAAGTTTCACTAAAGTTTCACCTATGCCGTGTGATTTTGAATACAAACTAAGATATTTACAGTTCATAGTCTTAAAGAGGAACTCGATCCAAGGAGATGGCAAGTTGAATCAACGAAAACGGAGTTGTAACGAAGAAACTATGACCGAAACAAAATTGGCTATCCAAGACTAGTTTAACTTCGGGATTAATTGGAGAAAATTAAAATAAATCACATCTTTTTAAGATAACATGATATTTTATATATATGTACTCATAATTCAATTTTATATGGTTCAGGATCACCCGTAAACAACACGAGAAGATTAATCATAAGATCCCATGTTTGTACGCAACACGTCATTTGACAACACCGGTACTTTATGTACGCAACACGTCATTTGACAACACCGGTACCGTGGGTCAAGATTAATCTCGACCAATACATATACGTTGGGGGTTTTATTTATTTCGTTGGGGGTTTATTAAACATCTAAATATGAACCATTAAAATTGAATTACTAACAACGAACTGCTAACTACGGACTAAGGAATTATAAAAAGTATTAAAAGTATAACAAGAATATATATGTGACGTTGTTTAAAAAGAAAAGGTATTGATATATTATATATGGATAGGTTCGTGATATCAACCGGGAGACCAAGTCAAAATATATATATCTTCAAGACGAAAGTGAGTATATAGTCCCACTTTTAAACTCTAAATATTTTGGGATGAGAATACATGTATTTTATGTTTTACGTTATGGACACAAGTAACTGAAAAATATATTCTACGTTGAGTTGTACCACTGGCATACTTCCCTGTAGCTTGGTAACTAATATTTACAGCGGTATTGTAAACGCGAATCCTGTTGATAGATCTATCGGGCTTGACAACCCCAACCGGACTGGACGACCAGTATTCAACGGTTGCACAGTACTTCGTTTCGTGACTACACTTGGTACAGTGTAGTAAGATTTCATATTAAAGGGAATATGCGACGTGATTAATTGTTAAGTATGGTTACCAAGTGCTCAACCACTTAGAATATTTTTATTAAACTGTTTATATACGAAATCTTGTGGTCTATATATATATTGCTGCCGGCACTAAACCTATATCTCACCAACTTTATGTTGACGTTTTAAACATGTTTATTCTCAGGTGATAATTAGAAGTTTCCGCTGCATTATGTTGAATTTGAGCAGGATCTTGCGTACGCATATTTGTGTCAAAAATAAGACTGCATATCCAAGAACTTGTGTTGTAAAATATGCTAGAAATCGTGTTGTTATCATCATTTGTAAAGTTTGTAAGTCGAAGATTATCGTTAAACGATAATCATCTTTATTTCGTCCAAAGCTTGTATCAAAAATAAGAATCATGGTTTGTAATGTATAATATATGCAGTTTTTCTTTTAAAAATGTCGCATATAGAGGTCAATACCTCGCAATGAAATCATACGTTATCTAACACGTTCTTACGGTTAAGGACGGGTTATGACATGTGGTATCAGAGCGGTGGTCTTAGCGAACCAGGTTTGCATTAGTGTGTCTAACTGATAAGTCGTTAGGATACATTAGTAAGTCTGGACTTTGACCGGGTCTGATTTAAAAACCATTGCTTATCATTGTTGGTTAAAATTTATATGTAAATATTATGTAGTACTAATGGGTTAGTTGTTGTGTGATAGATGTCGGGCTCAAAACTTGTTATCACATTCAGCGACTCCGAACCAGAATCTTCAGATGGTGTTCCAGTCATTAACCTATCCGATGACGAAAATAATATCTTTGGGGAAGACTCACAAATTCCGGATGAACCGACTATAGAGAACCCGGAAAGTGAACCCGAGGAGGAAAGTGAACCCGAGGAGGAAAGTGAACCCGAGGAGGAAAGTGAACCCGAGGAAGAAATACAGGAAATTACAAAAGAAGAGTTCGAACTAGGAAAGAAACGAAAGGCTAATGAATTAGAAAATTCAAATCCTGAGTTTAATAAGGATGATGTGGCACCAACTCCACTAGACACTACCACCCCTATTCCCGCTATTCCTATTCGTTCTATCCCGGCATCCAGTTCTTCAGTCCCACAGCCAAAATATAGGCAGATAGCCAGGATAAGCGTTAAGCGATTCTTTGAACCTAAACGTCCTAGAAAATAGACCAAACGATGCGCTGCCGTATTAAACCATGGGATCATATAATGTTTTGTATAATATTATTAGTGTGGTTTGCTTAATGTTCGATGTAAGATAAGCATATGTAAAATAGTGAAGTGTGAAATGCAATAATTTTCCATGGTTAAGTATTATTTAGATGGTAGTAATTGATTCTGTACTAAGCTATTAAGTATGGACATTAACGGGTAGGTACTACCCTAGATATAATTATAAAACGCTAATAAGAAGAAAAGGCTTTTATAATAATACCTGGTTCATATTATTAATAAGCTATAATGTACTGTAAATATACACTACATCTATAATATTCCATGTGAATAATTATTTTCTTTTCATTCTTATAGAAGAATATGGCGCGATTGAACCGAATGACGGAACAAGAAATCCAGGAACTCATCAATCAGCGAGTGAACGACAGAATGTTATGGGTCGAGGCTGCAAGAGGTGCTGCAGTTAACCCAAATCCTCGTGTGGGGTGCACTTACAAAACTTTTCAAGCTTGCAAGCCCTCATCATTCAGTGGAACAGAAGGACCGATCGGTTTAACCCGGTGGATAGAAAAGATGGAAACTGTGTTCAAAATCAGTGGTTGTGTTGAAAAGGACATGACCAAATACGCATCGTGCACTTTACAAGATAGTGCACTCACGTGGTGGAAAAATTATGTGAAGGCTGTAGGAGGAGATGTAGCTTATGATACTCCGTGGGAAGAATTCAAAACAATGTTAATCAATGAATATTGTCCAAGGAACGAGGTTAGGAAGTTGGAAGATGAGTTACGAAGTCTGAAGGTTATTGGTACTGAAATCACCAACTACAATCAGCGATTCATGGAATTAGTTTTGCTATGTCCTGAATTGGTTCCAACCTAAGAACGGAAGATTGAAATGTACAAAGATGGTTTGCCCAAAAAGGTCAAGGCAAATGTTACAGCATCGAAACCTAAGACAATTCATGAAGCTATAACCATGGCAAACGAGCTAATGGATCAGGTCATCATGGATAAGAAAGTATCCAATACTGATGTGAAGGTATCAGGTAACAAAAGAAAGTGGAATGGAAATTATGATCGAGGTAACCAACAACAATCTTTTAAGAAACAAGAAAACACGCAAGGTACGGGTAGTGGTTTAAGCTTTGGTTATAAAGGACAAAATCCTTTATGCAACCGATGCCACAAACATCACTCTGGTTACTGTAATGTGGTATGCAACAAATGTAATCGAAAGGGTCATCTTGCTGAAGATTGTAGGGCTCTCGTTACAAATACAAATGGTACCAAGACTCCTGCCACCAATGCAAATAGAACTGCTTTGGCTACCATTACTTGTTTTGGGTGTGGAAAACAAGGTCACTATAAGAGCCAGTGCCCGAATCCAGAGAAGAATATCGGACCTGCACGTGGAAGAGCATTTGTTATTAATACTAAAGAGGCATGTGAAGACCCGGAGCTTGTTACGGGTACGTTTACCATTAATAACTTATCCGCATCTATTATATTTGATACTGGTGCTGATAGAAGTTACGTGTGTAGAGACTTTCACGCTAAATTGAATTGTTCATCATTACCTCTCGATGCTAAGTACATGATTGAGTTAGCTAATGGTAAACTAATAAAAGCCGATAAAATTTGCCGTGATTGTAAAATAAATTTAGCCGGAGAAACGTTTAAAATTGACTTGATACCCGTAGAATTAGGAAGTTTTGATGTAATAGTCGGCATGGACTGGATGTCCAAAATAGGAGCTGAAGTTGTGTGCGCCAAGAAGGCAATTCGCATTCCTCGTAAGGATAAAACGCCAGTAATGATTTATGGAGAGAAGGGTAACTCAAAGCTAAAACTCATTAGTTATTTGAAAGCTCAAAAGTGCTTGAAGAAAGGGTTCTATGCTATCTTAGCACATGTTAATAAAGTCGAAACAAAGGAAAAAGTGAAGAGCATCAATGACGTGCCTGTGGCAAGAGATTTTCCTGAAGTCTTTCCGAAAAAGTTGCCGGGATTACCTCCATTTAGATCTGTAGAATTTCAAATAGATTTAGTACCAGGAGCTGCACCAGTGGCTCGTGCTCCATATAGACTTGCACCGTCCGAGTTAAAAGAACTTCAGAGTCAGTTAAAAGAATTACTGGATCATGGATTCATACGACCAAGTACTTCACCGTGGGGAGCTCCGATTCTATTTGTTAAAAAGAAAGATGGATCTTTTAGGATGTGTATAGATTATCGTGAATTAAATAAGTTAACTATCAAGAATCGGTATCCACTACCGAGAATTGACGACTTATTTGATCAACTCCAAGGATCATGTGTGTACTCAAAAATTGACTTAAGGTCGGGCTATCATCAATTACGTGTCAAAGAAGAGGACATTCCGAAAACTGCTTTTCGGACACGTTATGGTCATTACGAATTTTTGGTCATGCCGTTTGGGTTGACAAATGCGCCAGCTGTATTCATGGACCTCATGAATCGAGTTTGTAGTCCATATTTAGATAAGTTTGTTATCGTTTTCATTGATGATATTCTTATCTATTCCAAGAGTGAGCAAAAGCATGAGCAGCATTTAAGGTTGATATTAGAGTTGTTGAGAAAAGAACAGCTATATGCTAAATTTTCTAAATGTGCTTTCTGGTTGAAAGAAGTGCAATTTCTTGGCCACGTTGTTAGTAGCAAAGGAATTCAGGTTGATCCAGCAAAAATTGAAGCCATTGAAAAATGGGAGACTCCTAAGACACCAACGCAGATACGTCAATTTTTGGGTTTAGCCGGTTATTATAGAAGGTTTATTCAAGATTTTTCCCGAATAGCTAAGCCGTTGACAGCGTTAACGCAAAAAGGGAAGAAATATGAATGGACTTCTGAGCAGGAGAGTGCATTTCAATTACTAAAGAAGAAGTTAACTACGGCGCCTATTTTATCGTTACCAGAAGGGAACGATGATTTTGAAATATATTGTGACGCTTCACGACAAGGTTTTGGTTGCGTTCTTATGCAACGAAAGAAAGTTATTGCATACGCATCCCGACAATTGAAGATTCACGAGCGGAATTATACGACGCATGATCTAGAACTGGGAGCAGTCGTGTTTGCATTGAAGATATGGAGACACTACTTGTATGGGGTTAAATGCACTGTGTTTACTGATCATAAAAGCCTTCAACATATTTTTGATCAGAAACAGCTGAACATGAGACAACGTAGGTGGGTCGAGTTAATAAACGACTATGATTGTGAAATTCGTTATCATCCCGGGAAGGCGAACGTGGTGGCCGATGCTTTAAGCAGAAAGGAACGAGAACCAATTCGAGTACGAGCGATGAACATAAAAATTCGCATGAATCTCAACTCACAAATCAAAGAAGTTCAACGAGAAGCACTTACTAAAGAAAATATAGGAAATGAAATAATGAAGAAGTATGAGAAGCAACTCGTTATGCGGGAAGATGGAATTCGATATTTTGCAAATCGTATTTGGGTACCGAAGTTGTTTGGATTAAGGAAGTTGATATTAAATGAGGCACATAAGACAAGATACTCGATACATCCTGGAGTTGGAAAGATGTACCAAGATCTTAAGACACATTATTGGTGGCCTAATTTAAAGACAGATGTTGCAACATATGTTGGGGAATGTTTAACTTGTTCCAAAGTCAAAGCTGAACACCAGAAGCCGTCAGGGTTACTTCAACAACCAGAAATCCCAGAATGGAAATGGGATGGTATTACCATGGATTTCATCACGAAGTTACCAAAGACTGCCTGGGGATACGACACCATTTGGGTGATTGTTGATCGTCTCACCAAGTCTGCACACTTCTTGCCTATAAAGGAAACGGATAGAATGGAGAAACTATTACGATTGTATATAAAGGAAGTTGTTTCAACGCATGGAATACCTATTTCCATTATATCCGATCGTGATAGTAGATTTACATCAAAGTTCTGGCAATCACTACAGGAGGCCCTAGGAACTCGTTTGGATATGAGTACCGCGTATCATCCGCAAACCGACGGGTAGAGTGAAAGAACGATTCAGACTCTTGAAGACATGCTCAGGGCATGTGTGATCGATTTTGGAAACGGATGGGATAAATATCTACCATTAGCAGAATTCTCGTATAATAATAGTTATCATGCGAGCATTAAAGCTGCGCCATTCGAAGCATTGTACGGAAGGAAGTGTAGATCTCCTATTTGTTGGAATGAAGCAGGAGATCGACAATTAACTGGTCCCGAGATCATACACGAAACGACTGAGAAGATAGTACAAATCAAGGAGAGATTGAAAACAGCCCGTAGTCGCCAAAAGAGCTACGCCGATGTTCGAAGGAAACCATTAGAGTTTCAGATCGGTGACATGGTTATGTTAAAGGTGTCACCTTGGAAAGGTGTAATACGTTTTGGAAAAAGGGGTAAACTAAACCCAAGGTATGTAGGCCCGTTCAAGATCATCGAACGCATTGGACCGGTAGCTTATCGACTCGAGTTACCGCAACAACTCACCGGAGTACATAATACCTTTCACGTCTCAAACCTTAAGAAGTGTCTTGCAAAGGAAGACCTCACCATTCCTCTTGAAGAAATCCATGTCGACGAGAAACTACAATTCATCGAAGAACCAATCGAAATCATGGATCGTGAAGTTAAACGGCTCAAGCAGAGCAACATACCGATCGTTAAGGTTCGTTGGAATGCTCGAAGGGGTCCCGAGTTTACTTGGGAACGAGAGGATCAAATGAAACAAAAGTATCCACACTTGTTTCCCGATGACGCAAAATAGGTACAATTTTAAAATTTCGGGACGAAATTTATTTAACGGGTAGGTACTGTAATGACCCGCACTTTTTCGATCATTCTATACTTGTAAGATTAATATTTACATAAATTAAACCTTACCAACATGATAAGCAATCCAAATTGTTGAGATTTATGTTTTTGAAAAGAGTTTTACACAACGTTTGACCGTCTAGTTTGACCGATGATATCACGAACTATATAACATATGATAATTATACGTTTGTGTATATATATGTATATATACATATTTAACATGATCAAAGAATGTTTTAATATCTCATTTTGTATTAATAACAATAAGTTATATGTATATTTTGAAACTACTAACTTAAGTTTTCAAAACGATAACCATACGCAACGTTATTTGACTTAAATACTTATGACCTATAATGTTTATACATATATCGTATAAGTAATGAATTTAATCACTTTTAAGAACTTAAATACATAAAACCATATAAGTGTATTCACAAAAGATAGCTATATTTGAATCCTCATTCCATTTTTCACAAAATTTCTATACGTATATCTAGAGTATATGTACTCGTATCATACGCAGCTTCTAGATGTATTTACTATTGGTATATACCAATAAAAATCTGCTCCTTAGCAGCCTTAAATGATTAAGAAACATGTGGAACCAACCATTTGTCAAGTAGCATGAATTATTTAGCAAGAAAACAAAGTTAGGTATCTTTTTTTCCTTTATAACCTAAAAACGTTTTTATGCATGCACACCATTTCTTCACCCCATTTTCTCATACTTACACTTCCATTTCTCTCTCAAAATACTCTTAACTTCATACTTGATCATCTCCAAGCATTTTCTCCATCATTTAGCTTCAAAAACAACACTTAAATCTCATAAGAAAACCTTACAAAAACACTTCAAGAAATCCTTCCAAGAACACAAACTTACTTCCAATCTTTCATCCAATTCCATCACCCTTTTGGTTCTAGGTTCTTACTCCTCTTTTACAGAAACCTTGTCCAAGGAAATTGAGGTAGTATCTATGTTCATAACCTTATTCGATTCATATATATATAGCTATCATATTTTGTGGTATACAATTTTAACAACAAGAACATAGTTTGAATGTTTTCAAACTTGTTTGCAAACTAAATAGATCCTTCTAACTTAACTTTTAAAATACTTCAAGACCTGTAATATAACTTAAATATATGCTAATTTAACAAGGTATAACTTGGTTTTTCAAAGAACACCTTAAAAACTGTTTTTACGACGTCGGAGTGTAACCGGGGGCTGTTTTGGGTTGGATAATTAAAAACCATCTTAAACTTTGAATTGAAGGTTTATGTTCTGGAAAAATGATTTTTACTATGAATATGGTAACACATAAAAATTTCATGATTTAATTCAAAGTATAAGTATTTTTAGAAAAATAATCATTTAAGGTTGATTACATAAAGGAAAAGGTTTAACTCCATAAGTTTTACTAAAGTTTCACCTATGCCGTGTGATTTTGAATACAAACTAAGATATTTACAGTTCATAGTCTTAAAGAGGAACTCGATCCAAGGAGATGGCAAGTTGAATCAACGAAAACGGAGTTGTAACGAAGAAACTATGACCGAAACAAAATTGGCTATCCAAGACTAGTTTAACTTCGGGATTAATTGGAGAAAATTAAAATAAATCACATCTTTTTAAGATAACATGATATTTTATATATATGTACTCATAATTCAATTTTATATGGTTCAGGATCACCCGTAAACAACACGAGAAGATTAATCATAAGATCCCATGTTTGTACGCAACACGTCATTTGACAACACCGGTACTTTATGTACGCAACACGTCATTTGACAACACCGGTACCGTGGGTCAAGATTAATCTCGACCAATACATATACGTTGGGGGTTTTATTTATTTCGTTGGGGGTTTATTAAACATCTAAATATGAACCATTAAAATTGAATTACTAACAACGAACTGCTAACTACGGACTAAGGAATTATAAAAAGTATTAAAAGTATAACAAGAATATATATGTGACGTTGTTTAAAAAGAAAAGGTATTGATATATTATATATGGATAGGTTCGTGATATCAACCGGGAGACCAAGTCAAAATATATATATCTTCAAGACGAAAGTGAGTATATAGTCCCACTTTTAAACTCTAAATATTTTGGGATGAGAATACATGTATTTTATGTTTTACGTTATGGACACAAGTAACTGAAAAATATATTCTACGTTGAGTTGTACCACTGGCATACTTCCCTGTAGCTTGGTAACTAATATTTACAGCGGTATTGTAAACGCGAATCCTGTTGATAGATCTATCGGGCTTGACAACCCCAACCGGACTGGACGACCAGTATTCAACGGTTGCACAGTACTTCGTTTCGTGACTACACTTGGTACAGTGTAGTAAGATTTCATATTAAAGGGAATATGCGACGTGATTAATTGTTAAGTATGGTTACCAAGTGCTCAACCACTTAGAATATTTTTATTAAACTGTTTATATACGAAATCTTGTGGTCTATATATATATTGCTGCCGGCACTAAACCTATATCTCACCAACTTTATGTTGACGTTTTAAACATGTTTATTCTCAGGTGATAATTAGAAGTTTCCGCTGCATTATGTTGAATTTGAGCAGGATCTTGCGTACGCATATTTGTGTCAAAAATAAGACTGCATATCCAAGAACTTGTGTTGTAAAATATGCTAGAAATCGTGTTGTTATCATCATTTGTAAAGTTTGTAAGTCGAAGATTATCGTTAAACGATAATCATCTTTATTTCGTCCAAAGCTTGTATCAAAAATAAGAATCATGGTTTGTAATGTATAATATATGCAGTTTTTCTTTTAAAAATGTCGCATATAGAGGTCAATACCTCGCAATGAAATCATACGTTATCTAACACGTTCTTACGGTTAAGGACGGGTTATGACAGTATAGTAATTGCGTATATTCTATTGGAAAGGTGATGAAGACGTAGTACTCCCCTAGGGTGTCAAGACGTGCTATTGGATGGCGCGCTACTTATGGATTCTTCAATTCTTGAGCCGGCGTCATCCTCGTTCAAAGCATCCTTGCTCCAAGTTGTTTCCATTTCGTACGGTCTCGATCGTCGTTTGCTTTGTTTATTCATGCAATATTTATTCTAAAAGCAACCATACATACTAAAACATAAAAGTAGTTATGCCCGAGACCGGGCATACAGAAATATAAGACAATGTAATGTAGCATTAATAATAAAAGGTACGAATGTTCCAAAAGATAATCATGATTACGGCTGAGATGCTGAATATGGTGAAGAGTAGATCACGCTGGTACGGGCCCTGGTTGGGTTCCTCAGTCTAGATTGACCCTCACTGGTCATCTCCTCGTCTGTGGTAAACTGGTCTACCAACTCTGCTGTATTCATACCCGAGGATATTCTAAATTCTATCTCATCTGATCTAGCGATTAACCCAGTTAACGATGACGTACTCGTATGAACCATAGGCCCTGCCTGCCAACCCATACTATCCTGTAAATCTCTACCTCTTCCCCACTGCTGGTTCACGTCCATACTATCAATACCCTGTGCAACCCCTGCAGTCGTACGCTGCTTCAATGCCTATTCCCATCTAGGGTCCTGACCAACGGTAGACGTGTTAACGTTGAACAACTCTTCAACAAAATTCTCGAGCCCTGTAGTTTGTGGAGGTGGTGGTGTAGTTGTAGATGTAATGACTGTACGCTGCGTGTAGTGATGAGTAGGTGGAGGTGTAGGTCCTGAAAATTGATGGATCGGGCCTGCTCCCCTTGGATCACGGTGGGCTTGCATTACCGGATACTCATGTGGGTATGGTGGGATGCCGAACTGCCTCCCCGCATAATGCGCAAAGTGGTCCAAATTCTCAAGGATCGCGTGCTGGGAAAACCAACTCTCATGCCCAGGTAAATCTCCCATATGGTACTGGTAGCCGTACGGTGGATATCGTGGACGATCACCCTCACCAACTGATGAGTGACGGCGAGTGTCAGTGGGCCGTCCATGGGCTGTGGGGTCATCCTCATCCATAGGTTCCTGGGAACCTCGTCTCCTACTACCATCCTGTGTCCTAGTATCAGGTCTGAATCCCTGAACTCTCACCCCTGGTACCGTCCGCTCTTCGGAACCGGGTATCTCTGGGTTCGCCTGGATGATCAACTGCTCACCCTCAACGCGAATATACTTCCAGTAGCTCAATAACTTATACCCAATCTCTTCTGATACGACCCCAATCGTATAGTTAAACCGTGCAACATCTCCCAAAACACGCATGCTCTTGAGCAACTTAGTCACAACACCCCCTAAAACTGGCACAACCGTGCTTGCCGAATCCTTCTCGCTGGTGATAGCCTGAGCTAGGAGATGCGCTACCTGTAGATTCTGGTTGTTCATTATGGCATGCATCAGGCGCATGTCTCTGATTGTAACCGCACCACCAGATCTGGCTTTAGGATGGAGGGTTTTGGTGATTAGGTGGTGGAGGATTCGGAGTACGGGGTTGGTGAATTTTGACGCCTTTTTACTTGACTGCCATGGCCCGTTATCTGTGGTGTGCTCTTACCAGAAAGTCTGATGATCCATGTAATTCAAGGTGGTCAATCCATCCCTGAATATTGGACGGGTGAGTTGTGATGATTTGTACAACTCTAGGTGTCTCGCAAACCGTGCGAGAGTCAAGTGATACATTCGGTTTTGATGTCGAAAATGGATGCATTCTTGATTATTATAATCCGCAAGATCAACTGTTGAATCAAAACTCCAAGTAGCCATAAACTCCGCATATGGCTCATTATATGTTGTTTCGTTTAACTCAAACAACATTTTCCAGGCCCGGTGCGTTCTACCCGCGGCTTGGAAAGTCAACATTCTTTCGAGATCATCAGCCCAACCACACTGTTTCAATATCGTCCAATTTATGTATTTATTACCCGCTTTATCTCGGTTAACCCAAACTCTCATAAAGGGCTCATTTTCCTCCGGGTTATCCTGCCCACGAAGACAATGGGGCAACTCGACATCATTTCGACGATTGGCCATCTGCAAAAATCAAGTAAAATTGGTTATACTCCAAAAATTAGGACTTAGAGTCCAAAAATGCCTATATTTTTCGAAAAAAATTCGAAATGAGGGCTTTAAAAATGGGGTTTTCTAAAATCCTGTTATAGTCAAACATAGCCAAAATTACCACAAACAACATTTAAATGAACTACAACCTTACTTTTGAGCAAAATTCAAAGTGTACCCGTGATTACAATAAATAATGCAAATAAATAATAATTATAGTCATTTAGTCGTAATAAGCAATTTTTAACCAAATGTGATGATTTTTAAGCATACAATGATCCTAAAGACCATTTCTAATTACCTTAAATATTTTTAAACATCAAAGTTGAGCTATAACATATTAAAGTCAAAGATTAGAGCCGTTTGACCGAAAAATATTTATTTTGATCAAAAGGTACAAAATAAGGAAAATCAAGGATTAGGCTACATTTTCTCGAGCAAATGAATGATTCCGTCATTTGAACTAGTTTTAAGGTAATCCTAAGTTTTAAAAACGTTTTAACTATAGGAAAAACCGAAGTCCTAATTATGTGTAGTTTGACCAAAATACTAAATTCAAGCAAACTAACCTTCTTTGTTCCAAATTCAGTTTCTAAACGTTCCTAATGAATCACTAAGCCTAACTAAGCTAGCAAAACATCAAATTTCCAAGAATTTCACCAAATTTCACCCTAAAACCTCAAGTAACTAGTCTAGAGCCAAAAACTATCCAAAATATCTCAATCAAGCCTAAAAACTAACACAAAGTAATCACATTATCTATCTAAGCATAAAGGAATTCATAATTGAGTTAAAAACTAATTTTTTCTAAAAAGTCAAAAATTTGACCCTAAGAGAAAATTCGAGTTTTCATCAAGAAAGAGTACCTTTCGTGCGAAATTGATGATGAAATCGAGTTTAGGGGGCTCGAGAGAACAAGTTTCAAGCTTTGATTCGTCGATTTTGGTTAAAATTTGAGGGTTTTGGATGGTGGTGGTGTGCGACGGGTTTGGGGACAGAGGGAGAAAAAAATCACAAAAAGAAAAGAGAACGAAGAAGAAAAGAGAAGGAAAAGAGAAAGAAAAAGGCCCGTGTGACTCGCGGGCTTATTTCCGCGACCCGACTTGCGCAATTTTTAAATTTTTATCATTTTAAAATTTAAAGGATTTTAAGAGGAGACAAATAAAATAAAACCTCGGATTTTAATCCGGTTATTTTTATATTATTGTGTTATGTTTTCTAAGATATATCACTAACTAAAATAAGAAAAGAAAAGACAACTAAAAATTAAAATGTTTTATTTTTATTAAAAACACAAATTACACAGGTTCTACAACTAAATTCCAAAAATGACGCGGAAAGAAAGAGAAGTTTAAAGCTTCCTTGACCATCCAGAGTAAATCAGCGGAGTGTATTGAGAATATTTCGAAATCACTTAACATTTTACGCTCGTGCTTCTGTAAATCTCCGATATCGTCCATAAGTTTAACCAAAGCCCTTTTTACTTTCTTAGTATTTGAAATTCCGTCCCTTGACCCAGTGTCTCTATAATTTAGTTCAAAAAGAAGTTTTGCCACTGTGTCTTGAAATAAAAGATCTTCCGCGCAGTCAGGATCACCGATAGTAAATTTAAAGTTTGAAGATATTTCTTCAATGATCTTCCTTTGCGGGTTTGTAAATGGAAATTTTGACATAGTGATGATTTGCACGAGTTCCGAATATACTTCCTTTCTTTTTTGCGAAGAAATTCTGATGTGTTCTTTCCTTGGTAGAATTCGGAAAAGCTTCAATTAATCTTTTGATGAGAAATGAGGCTGGATCAAAGTAAAAGAAATCTCGGTTTCCGTAGGTTGAAATAGGGTTAGGTATCTTGCGTTCAATCCAAAATTCTAATTCAGAGATCATTGCCGAGACGTAACGGTTTATGTGAATTGGAGAAACTTCCTTATTGGTGAAATGAGGGAGAAAACTGACGAATGACTCTAAATCGAATTTGAAATTAATTTCTACATCCCGATACTTGACGAAAAGGTCATCCCCACATTCTTTTAACAGTTTGTGAAGAGAACGAGTCTGGGAATGCAGCTCTTTTAACAGATTGAGTTGAAATGTTGAAAATGGGAAGTCTGAGGAATAGAGGTGCCTAACGAATTCTCTATAGACGTCTAACCTTCTACTAGGATTTAACAGATTTCCAATAAACGGAGCTTTTGTTTTATCAGAGTTTCGTATCTCTTTAGGATTAAATTCGAACAAGTCTGGATAGTTGAAAATAGTTGGATATTCTCCCCTTATCTCATCTTCCATTATCAGGAGTTCGTTAAGACTGAGCCTCCCTTTTGTATCGTGAAGAGGGTCGAATCCTGGTGTATTTGAGTAAAACTTGTCCAAAAGCAATGAAATCTCTAAGTCAGATGAAATTATTCGGCTTCTTGGACTACAAGAATCAAGAACTAAGTCTTGATGAGATTCATCAGGGTTTAGATTTGTTTTAGGTTTATAAAGGAAAACTTCGCCGGTTTCCGAAGTCATGGGAGAGCAACTGCCATTCGCACTTTCTTCGTAGACGGTTAAGTTTGAACTGGAAACTACAAAAATTAAAACCATAATTAATATTTTTGTTTTTATAATATGAAAAGGGTTTATCGTAATGGCGAATTCAAATCCTATACCGACAAACTCTCTGTTCGTTAAGCATGTGTGATTTTTGTCAATTTATCTTTGAAACAAGTGGCCAGGCAGACAACGGAGAGGCAGGATCCTTTTGGTTCCAATATAATTGGAGACTGTTCAGAAAATTCAATAACCAAGTCCGTGTGTAATTGTCTTTCTTAGACACCACTCAAGAATCTCAGATATCTTGATAGAATCAGCGATTACCTTAACAGACAGAAAATAGTATCCCCGGCAGCGGCACCAAAACTCTTACTCTCCTTATGATATGGCCGAAACGGACGGTTTTATTTTCGCGGTGTCGTTAGGCCACGTCACATCAGAATCAGCTACCACAAGGAGGAGTAGTGGTTTGTTTTATCATTTATATTTAGTTGGGGTTCTAAGCTATAACTCACCTACTTGTCTTCCTTTTAACGAGTAAGTGGTAAATATAACTCAGGTACGTATTTTTGTATGTTTATTCAGTAATGTGGGACAAAAGTGCCTATATAGTTAACCCTAGTGACAAGAGGTGATAGATTTAAGATTAACTAGATAAAATAGTAATTAAGCAATAAAAGTAAAGATAGGTATGAAGAATAGAATTCTGAAGGGGAATTATTGCTAGAGTTCAACTTCCTAGGATAAACACTAAACCTCAATCAACTGGCTGTGAACCTAACTGATTTGTCACTAAGAGTTTAGGCTTTGAAGATTCTGGCTAAGACAGGTATCCCTACTCCCAACGCTAACCTGAAAGATTTAAACGGCCTTATGGATAGAATCCTAGGTACATGAACAAAGTGGTTTACCCAATAAAGGAGCGTCTCAGCTTTTCTTAATCCTAGTTGGTCTAACTAAAGCAATATCCTACCACTAAATCACTATGCTATGCCTTAACATTAACAGATGTGCAATCTTAGATATTCTAAGGTACTGCTAATTGGGATAGAAGTCTCTCCTTTGCGATCACTTATTCAACCCCGGATCATCTTACAATATCTCAAGAACATTGCTTCTGACGCGAATCATGCTTCTGAGTAAGCTAGTGTTCACTGAACTCTCTATTGCTAACTCTACCCACAATCTAATTGGGCAGCTCTTCTATGATGAACAAATGGTGGTTCATACGTAGGTACTATATCCCCATTGTGACGTTAAGCACACATAACTACTTACCTTGTATCCTAGGGTTGATCAGGTCCTAATACTAGGTTATAGCCACGTGAATAAGCGGAAAGGGTGATTCGTAAATTAAACCTCTAAACCGTCAAGGTTTCAGCATAACAATATGATAAGTTTCAGATAAAATATTCAACACGTAATAAACAATTGTAACAGATAGATAATCATGCAAGATGAAAGTAACTCAAGATAATAACTTTATTAAATTAAAGAAAGCGTTCACCGTTTACAGACGAGATCTGGACCATTACAAATGCTGACAATCTCTAGCCCGCTCCTATTACAATCTTCGGCGTTCGCCTCCGGGTACTTAATTTTCCGCTCGGAGGTGAGAAGGCCTTGAAAGCTCTAGTGGGAGAAAGTGTATTGTAGTGAGAGAGTGAAAAGAGGTGTGTGTTGGAATGAATGACAAAGACCCTTTTAAATAGACTTGAAAATTGCCAAATACGCCTGGCAGGCCGTTTGGCAGGCCGTATTTGGCAGGCCGTTTTGCTGGTAGGTCGTTTGGTAGCTCGTGTGGTGGCACGTATCTGGCAGGCCGTTTCCATAATGGCAGGCCGTTTGGCAGGCCGTATGGCAGGCCGTTTGGCATGCTGGTCAGCCTTGATTTCCTGGATCGTAACTTGATTTCTTGTCTTTCACCGTTTTCGCTCTAGAATCTTCGTTTTAGCTTCGTTTCTCTTGATTCTTTTTGCATCGTCTTTGTAATTACTTTGCCTACAAGTGTAACCAAAAAAGAGATTATTTTGCCGACAAAGCTTTGAACTTTATGCTTTTGAGACTCAATATCGGGGGTAAAAACGTGACTTTTTAGCTGATATCAAAGCCCGAAATGCTTTGTTCTCAATTTCTACTGGAAGGTGACATGCTTTTTTGTAAATGAGTTTAAAAGGTGTGGTTCCAATTGGAGTTTTGTAGGCTGTTCTAAAAGCCCAGAGTGCATCCTCCAATTTCATGGACCATTCCTTCGGATTTGATCCTACAGTTTTTTCTAGAATACGTTTTAAAGCTCGGTTGGTATTTTCAACTTGTCCACTTGTTTGTGGATGATAAGCGGTTGAGATTTTATGAGTTACTCCATATCTTTTGAGAACTTTTTCAAGTTGATTATTACAAAAATGAGTACCCCGATCACTTATTAAAGCTTTCGGTGTTCCGAACCTAGCAAAAAGACGTTTTAAGAAGTTGACTACAACTCGTGCATCGTTAGTTGGGAGAGCTTGTGCTTCCACCCATTTAGATACATAATCAATATCAACGAGAATGTAGAGATTATTATGAGATTTTGGAAATGGACCCATAAAGTCAATACCCCAAACGTCAAATACTTCACATACTTGAATGACATTTTGTGGCATTTCATCACGTTGACTTATTTTTTCGGCCCTTTGACATGCATCACAGGATTTACAAAGAAGGTGTGCGTCTTTGAAAATTGTAGGCCAATAGAATCCAGCATCGTAGACTTTTCTTGCTGTAAGCTGAGGCCCATAATGCCCTACTGTTGGTCTTGTGTGACAATGGTTTAAGATTTGACTAGCTTCATCTCCAAATACGCATCGGCGTATTATTCCATTGGGACAACTTTTAAACAAATGTGGTTCTTCCCAAAAATAGTGTTTTATATCACTGAAGAATTTCTTTCATTTTTGGTACGACAACCCTTTTTCAAGGAATCCACATACTAAGTAGTTTGCATAGTCTGCAAACCATGGAATTTCATTATAATCGATCTTTAATAGATATTCATCAGGAAAGTTATCTTGTATGGCCGATTCATTTAGAACTTCTAATTCGGGATTTTCAAGACGAGAAAGATGATCAGCGGCGAGATTTTCTGCTCTCCTTTTGTCTCGGATTTCGATATCGAACTCTTGTAAGAGTAAGATCCAACGGATTAATCGTGGTTTGGCATCTTGTTTTGAAAATAGGAATCTAAGAGCAGAATGGTCGGTATCGACCACCGTTTTTGCTAGAACGAGATATGAACGAAATTTGTCAAAAGCAAAGACAATAGCAAGGAGTTCTTTTTCAGTAGCTGCGTAATTTATTTGTGCTCCTTGTAACGTCTTACTAGCAGAATATATAGGTTGAAATCGTTTTTCAATCCTTTGACCTAAAACGGCTCCCATTGCAAAATCACTTGCATCGCACATGAGGTCAAATGGTAGATTTCAATTTAGAGTTATCATGATCGGCGCATTAGTGAGTTTTTCTTTAAGAATATTAAAAGATTTGATGCATTCATCCGAAAAGATGAATGGAGCATCTTTTTCTAGGAGTTTATTCATAGGAGTGGCAATTTTAGAAAAATCTTTTATGAAACGTCGGTAAAAACCGGCATGCTCTCGAAAACTCTTAACTCCTCTAACATTGGTGGAATGTGGAAGTTTAGCAATTACATCTACTTTAGCTCTATCCACTTCAATTCCTTCCTTTGAAATTTTATGACCAGGAACGATGCCTTCTTTAACCATGAAATGGCGTTTCTCCCAATTAAGAACTAGATTTGATTGCTCGCATCTAATAAGCATTCGTTCAAGATTAACTAGACATGATTCAAAAGTATCACCGAAGACTGAAAAGTCATCCATGAAAACTTCCATGCATTCTTCTATCATCTCGTGAAAAATCACCATCATGCACCTTTGAAAGGTTGCAGGGGCATTGCAAAGTCCAAATGGCATGCGTTTGTAAGCAAAAGTACCATAAGGGCACGTGAACGTGGTTTTCTCTTGGTCCTCGGGTGCTATTGGAATTTGAAAGTATCCAGAGAAATCGTCAAGAAAATAATAGTAACTATTCCCGGCTAACCTTTCTAACATTTGATCAATGAAAGGTAAGGGAAAGTGATCTTTTCTGGTGGCATCATTTAATTTTCTATAATCAATACAAACACGCCATCCTGTTACAGTCCTAGTAGGAATAAGCTCATCTTTTTCATTTGTGATGACAGTAATGCCACCCTTCTTAGGTACACATTGAACTGGGCTTACCCATGGACTATCAGAGATTGGATAAATTAAACCTGCATCTAGCAGTTTAATTATTTCTTTCTTAACAACATCTTGCATATTTGGATTTAGTCTTCGTTGGCGTTGCACATACGTTTTATGATTTTCTTCTATAAAGATTTTATATGTGCAATACGAAGGACTTATACCTTTAATGTCATGAATCTTCCATGCAATAGCTGGTTTATGAGCTTTTAGCACAGAAATGAGTCGAGATTTTTCATTTTCTGTAAGAGTAGACGAGATTATTACAGGTAATTCAGATTCACCATGTAAATGAGCATATTTCAAATGGGTTGGAAGTGACTTTAACTCTAATGTCGGTGGTTCTTCTATCAATGATTTGTATCGATAACTATCTTCCTCTTTTAGCATTTGAAGTTCTTCTATTGTTGGTTCATATTCATTAGCCATGAGTGCGGCTAATATTTCAGCTTCATCAATTAATTCACTTCCTTCTCCTAAAGAACATTCTCCCGTTCCTTGTAATTCTGGAAATTCTTCTAACAATTCTGCATGTGAATCTATAGTTTGAATATAATAACAGGTATCATCTGCAGATTGCGGTTGTTGTATGGCTCTATCAACAGAAAAAGTAACACTCTCGTCCTCTATACTTAGGGTCAGTTTCTTACCAAACACGTCTATTATTGCTTTAGCCGTGTTTAAGAATGGTCTTACTAATATGAGAGAAACTCGAGAATCTTCTTCCATGTCCAGAATAAAAAAATCTACTGAAAATACTAAAGTACCAACTTTAACTAGCATGTTCTCCATTATCCCTCTAGGATATTTTACTGATCGATCGGCTAGTTGTATGCTTATTCGTGTTGGTTTCAATTCTCCAAGGTCTAGTTTAGTGTATAATGAATATGGCATTAAATTTATACTAGCACCTAAATCTGCCAATGCTTCTATTGAACTAAGACTACCCAGAAAACATGGAATTGTGAAACTTCCTGGATCAGAGAGTTTTTCTGGTAGTTTATTCAACAGCACTGCAGAACAATTAGCATTCATTGTAACAGCCGAGAGTTCTTCCATTTTCTTACTATTTGTGATTAGATCTTTCAAGAATTTAGCATATCTTGGCATTCCTGAAATTACATCAATGAAAGGAAGATTGACATTTATTTGTTTAAACATATCCAAGAATTTGGATTGCTCGGCTTCAAGTCTTTCTTTTCTCATTTTACTCGGGTAAGGAAGTGGTGGTTGGTATGGTTTAACATAAGGTTTAGCCTTAACTGTGCTATCTTCATTAACCTTTTCAACTACCGGTTCTTTTTCCTTTTCTTAATAAGATTATGGTTCTTGTAGAGTAGGAATAGAGTCATCAGAAATTACAGGTATTTCAGGTGGTTTAAGTGTAATACCACTTCTTGTGGTAATGGCTTTAGCTGTTTCATTCCGGAGGTTAGCATTTGTATCGCTAGGTAGACTCCCTGATTTTCTTTCACCTATCAACCTTGCTAGGTTACTTACTTCTTGTTCCAAATTTTGAATCGAAGCTTGTTGGTTTCTAAATGCTTCAGCATTTTGTTCATTAGTTTGTTTATGAGATGTGAAAAACTGCGTTTGAGATTCAACTAGCTTTGACATCATATCTTCTAAATTTGGCTTTTTATCATCGGTTTGTGGTGGTTTATTTGGAAAAATAGGTCTTTGCTGGTTGTAAGTATTATTAGATACTGGTTGATTGCTAGGACCTTGTTGGTTGTTGTATGGAACATTTTGGTTATAATTCTGGTTTTGATTGTAGTTTGGTCTTGGCGGTTGATAATTACCTTGATAATTATTTCCAGGCCTTTGGTTTATGTATGAAACATTCTCTCTTTGTTCCATTGTTTGTTCAATACTGAGACAATCTTTTGTCAAATGTGGTCCTCCACACAGCTCACAACTAATTCGTATTGCGTGAATATCTTTCGTCATCTTTTCCATTCATCTCTCGAAAGCATCTAACTTTGCGGAAATGGAATCAAAGTCATGGCTAGAATCGGCTCTAGCCGCTTTAGATGATCGAATAATATCTTTTTCTTGGTGCCACTCATGTAAGTGGGATGCTATGTTATCAATAATTTTGTGAGCATCAATTGCGGTCTTCTTCATAATGGAACCACCAGCTGCTGTGTCGATGTCTTTTCGTGTAGCAACATCGCATCCTTGGTAGAATATTTGTACTATTTGATAAGTGTCTAAACAATGCTGAGGACATCCTCTCAACAACTTTCCAAATCTTATCCACGCCTCATATAGAGTTTCATTTGGCTTTTGCGCGAACGTAACAATTTCTCCTTGAAGTCTCACGGCTTTAGATGCCGGAAAGAATCTTTTAAGAAATTTTTCAACTAAAACATCCCATGTATCAATCGCCCCTTCAGGTAACGATTCTAACCAATCTTTGGCTTCTTCCTTTAAAGTCCAGGGAAATAACATGAGATAGATCTGTTCATCCTCAACTTCTCTGATTTTAAATAAAGTACAGATCCTATTAAAGGTTCGAAGATGTTCATTTAGATCTTCTTTTGGCGTACCACTAAATTGGCATTGATTAGTCACCATGTGTAGGATTTGTCCTTTGATTTCATAATCTGGCGCATTAATGTCTGGTTGAGTAATTGCATGACCTTGGCCAGTACGTATAGCTCTCATTCGATCTTCCATACTTAGAGGTTCCTGATTTTCCATGATTGGAATTATTGAATCTGAATCACTAGAAGATTCTGATTTAATGGTTTCTTCCTCGACAATTTCTGGTTGAATGATTGGTGGTTTCGGAGGAAATATTAGTGGTTCAGGATCTCTGAATTGTCCTTGAATATCCTCCGGGTTCTCAATTGTGAGGTCGAGTTCAAAAAATGGATTATCGAAAATTTGAATAGGAGTACTTGGTCGACTTGATGATGATTTTAAAGAAAAATCAAAGGCGAAAATATTGGCTAGATGTCTTGATCGAGTTACAGGTGGTGAACGTATGAAAGGTGATGAACGTTTTGCTCGGTGCATTCACAGAATATCCTATTAGTTATAAAAATAAAAATTATATAAGTTATCAAATTAATAGACTTTTCTGATTTTGCCCACGTTTCGAATAGCCAAAAGATGCAGCAAGTAGCCAGGACCCTTTAAATCGGAAGCCCACAACTAGCCACTAATAAATCCAACTATTACTATGAACCAGAAAATTTGGATGTCTATTAATTTAACCGCTTAAAATAATTTTTTCGTTTTGAATTTTAGAGAATAAATAGAAAATTCTATGTCCTAAAAACTAGAGCGTCGAAATGAAAAAGAAAAAGCGCGTCAAAAAATAAGAGGTCGAAAAATAAGGCGTCGAAAAATAAAGGTCGAAAAATAGAATTAAGAAAGTAGCGTGTCGAAACTTAAAAAGGGACTAAAATTTATAAAATGCGTCACAAAATTCTGAAGCACCTAAATCTTAGTCTAAAGAAAAAGCACTTAAGGGATTTTACGGCAAAGCCTAAAAATTTAGAAATAAAAATAAACTACGGCAAAATACTAGACTAATTACGAACGATAAAAATAAACTACGTACTAAATAAAAAAAAGATACAAAAATGATAAAATTACTAATTTTTAATAAAATATTATTTTATATTATTATTTTATAAAAGTATAAATTTTATATAATTAATTAAAACTATATAAAACTTAAAAATACAAATTAATTTAAAACTAAACTAATATTAAAAACTAAACCCTAATTAACTAAATAATTAATAATAATTATATTAAAACCTAACCCTAATTCGATTCAGCTGATGTACCAGGCCTGTCAAATCAATCCATGCGATCGCATGGATTTCGTGTTATATACTCATGCGGTCGCATGAGACCGGATAACAGGCCAGAAAGTTGGGCTGCTACAGTGATCGGCCCGTTTAAGTTTTAATTACTTTTTTTTATGTTTTTAATTTATATAAAATATTTATATAAAATAAATTAAGAATTTATATTTTAAAAACTAAAATAGAAATAAAAATACTTTATAATTTTATATATTTTAAACTAACTCTTAAAAATATATATATATATATATATATTTTTTCTTCTTTTTATATTTTTGTATTTTTAATATTTAAAATGTATTTTTACGAAAAAAATTAAAACTTAATAAAAATCTTTTTTTTATATATAGCGTTTCGCTTTCGACGTTTAGTTCCCCGGCAGCGGCGCCAAAAATACTTGATGTTAAAGCGAAGGGGTACAAAATATTATTTAATTTTTACTAGGAAAAACTATTAAATACGATACAATTTTACACAAGTTATTTATTTATTTATAGAATGGATATACCTAAACCTTGCTACAATACTTATAGGCAGTGTATCTAATACAGTAGTGTAGTTTTTAGTAAGTCCGGTTCGTTCCACAGGGATACAGTAAACAAGCTTAACGCTATATTAATTTTAACCTATAATTGTAAAAATATAAATATATAAGTAGTATTATTATTATAAAAGGGGGGTTTTACCGTTTAGTGACCGGTTTGTCGATTTTAAAACTTAAATCGCAATTAAAACCTAATGCAAAATATTAAATGTAAATAGAACTTATTTTAAGCGTAAAGTAAACGACGATAATTAAAAGTGCGATAATTAAAAAGTGCGATAATTTAAATGACAGTAAAATAAAAGAACGATGAGATATAAATTAAAGGAATTATGCTTATTTAAACTTCCGTAATCATGATGTTCGACGTGTTGATTTTAGATTATTACCATGGGTTAATTGTCCTTTGTCCTGGATTATTTGATAAGCCCATCTGGTTTTGTCCATAATAGTCCATCAGTCATAATTATAAAATGCGAGGTTCTTCATCAAATTAACCTTATGTCCGAAGTCAAATATTCCAACTAATTGGGGATTTAAACCGTACAAGGTCTTAATACTTTGTTTAATGAATACACCAGGTTATCGACTGCGTGTAATCCAAGGTTTTAATACTTTGTTAACAATTACACCAATTACTCTTGTATGTAATCAACCCCTGTTTTAATGAGTCCAGTGACTATTAATCCATCACCGTGTCCGGTCAAATGAATAATTATTAGTATTTATAAATATCCCGCCCACCGTACCCAGTCAAGCGTATGTGGTTATATATAAATACGTCAAATTATAAGTCTATATATTAATGTAACGAGGTATCATTTAGTTAATATAAAGCCCATTAATAGCCCATAGTCTAATTTCTACAAGTGTCGTTCTTTTATCCAAACCCCAATTATGGTACAAAGCCCAATTACCCAATCTTAATATTTAGCCCAACACCACGATTACTTCGATTTAAATAAGCATAATAATAACTTTGCTACGAGACATTAATAAAAATAATTTAAACATAACTTACAGTGATTTATTAATAGCGTAGCGTTACACGGACAGAGTTTTGATTTACAAAATCTTAAAACATTCGACTAACATAACCTTATTATTATCATTAACTTAATATTAAAATTATAAATTTAAAATATAAATATAAATATATTTGAGAGAGTAAGAGATAGATATAGAAAAGATGTGTTAAAATTCGGTCAGAAATCGTTGTATTTAAGGAATGTGGCCTGCTACAGTGACCCATGCGATCGCATGGATCTTGTGCCTTCTGGCCATGCGATCGCATGGCCTTCTTTTACAGCTCAGGTACTTTTGGCTCCTAGCTTGCCGACACTTATATATATATATATATATATATATATATATATATATATATATATATATATATATATATATATATATATATATATATATATATATATATATATTGTAACGACCCGTCAAAATCGCTATTGACGCGGCACGTTAATCATTGATTCCACAGTGAGGTTTTGACCTCTATATGATACGTTTTGATAAAATATTGCATTCATTAAAATAAGTGACTTTCTAAACATAGAAAGTTATAAACATGTGGGCGAGTGCTTAGGTATAAGCAAAACCCCGAAATACATAAGTCTTTAATTTACAGGTTGACATCACAGTCCAATTATTTATTACACAACGCAGTTTTATTTTGAATGCAATAAACTTTGTACAAAGCATGAGAGACTCCATGCAGGCAACAAGCACATCACAGCGGAAGCATTCTAAGGACCTGAGAATAAAACATGCTAAAAAGTCAACACGAATGTTGGTGAGTTATAGGTTTAATTGCTCGAGTCATAAACATGTATAAAGATAGACCACAAGATTTCATCAAAAGTTTATCAATAGATTCTACGTAACAGAGCACCCTGGTAACTAAACTTAACGCTATAGTGATAATTACCCCATTCGTTTTAATACACGCAAACCAACGTGTCTTAAACTCAAATAACATACGTCCGTTAAAAGGCTAGCGCTCTAGCTCGGACGGGGATGTCAAGCCCTATGGATCCATATACAATTATTCGCGCCCACCAGTCCATATCCTATGTACTGGCAGCTACTAGTTACCAAAGCTAAGGGATTTCCGGTTTAACTCAGTGTAGAATTTAGTATGTACTTGTGTCTTATCGCGTTTAAAATAAATTGCATATATTCTCAGCCCAAAAATATTTAAAGTATTTAAAAAGGGAGACTATAAACTCACAGTTCAATATTGAGACTCAATATTGTAGGCAAATTGCGTAGACGTAATGACGGTAGATGACTGTATGGTTGGCCTTGGATTCAAGAACAATACCCCAAACAATACCCAATATTTCCTTAGCTTAAAGCGGTTTGAAACCCGAATTAAAACACCCTCGAATATACTTTATTATTATTAACTTAAATTAAAATTATAATTATAATTATAAATTAAAATTTATATTATATAAGAAAATATATTGTGAAGTTTATCGTCGAACAAACTGCGTATTTATAGTACTTTACGATTTACTGTAGCTCATGCGATCGCATGAGTTTTCAGTGTTTTTGCCATGCGATCGCATGGCCGCCTTTCCCGTTTTGTTTGCTAGTTCGTCGACATCAAATAGTATTTACTGTAGCAAATAGTGGTACTGTAGCAAATAGTGTTTTACTGTAGCAATAGTGTTTACTGTAGCAAATAGTGTTTACTGTAGCAAATAGTGTTTTACTGTAGCACTGTAGCAAAATACGGTTTCACTGTAGCAAATAGTGTTTTACTGTAGCAAAGTCATTTTTACTGTAGCAATTAATGTTTTACTGTAGGAAAGTCGTTTTTACTTGTACATCTTATAATATATATATATATATATATATACATACATATATGTATATTTACATAATATTAATTCCTAAAGAGAATTGGTTTAAATTAGTCGAAATTTTTCGGGTCATCACATATATATATATATATATATATATATATATATATATATATATATATACATATAATTTTTATATAATTATATAAATATTATATTATATTCATGTGCATAGTTGACTTGTAATTTTAGCTCTGTTGCGTCGCGCGTTGTTAGTTGGCTCAGGTCCCAGTTCCAGGTTTTCGAACATCCTTTTGTACGATTTAATATCTTGTACTTTGCGTTTCACGGCTCGTACTCTTGTAACTTTTGAGACGTTTCTTATCAATAAATTGAACCACTTAGATTGTACTTTGTACTTTTTAGCTTTTTGGTCGTTTGCGTCTTCAAATCGTCGAATCTGTCTTTTGTCTTCACCTTTTATTATTTAAACGAATATCACTTGTAAATAGAACAATTTTAACTAAAAGCTTGTCTTTCTTGAAGGATAATGCTATGAAATATATGTTCATTTTTAGCATTATCAAATATTCCCACACTTGAGCGTTGCTTGTCCTCAAGAAATATTCTTGAAATAAAAATACTAGAATCACTTCTTTATTCTTCACACTTTGTACATCAGTGATTTCTATTTTGCTATATGAACAATGATAGTAACAATAGAACCATGGTTAAAGGTGCACAGTTGCCTCGGGTTCAGGTCAACGACACTTGCAATCAATTGGCCGATTTACTTTCGGTTTCCAAAGCAAAGTGCACATTTGAAAGGCGGTTTAAAGTCCCACATGACAATGAAAATGTAGATCCTTAAAGAAATTGGATCTTTATGAAAACATTTCTTTTGAAAATTCAAGTTAGATTTTACCCTAGACAAGTTTTCCGGAATAACCCTTCACCGGTGTTTGCGAAATGTTTTTGTGGGTTTTGTGGGTTTCAGATTTGAAAATTTTAGCTCAAAACTTATGGTTTTGTGTCATCCACTTGCTAACCTTGTATTAGGAAAGCAACACGTCCAGTTTACTTGCCCCGTATATTACCTTTTGGAAAACTACCGTCCGGTTGTAAAGGAAAGTGATGAACAAGAAACTGTTAAGGCAATGTCTAATGACATGCAAATGTTCATGGTCTATACGTGTCGGATGCAATTACTATCCTTTGTAGGAGAGATAGTAAAGATCACCCTATAGTTTTTCGGTCTGGCATAAGGTCCTGTCTCCGACCATGCTATGCAACCACCGTTCTTACGGTTGACACCCGATTTAGTTCAGGTGACCTAATGAATTCCAGGTGAATTCCTAGGATTTTACGTTCAATGGTAATCAACGCATTGAAAATAGGTTTTCAGAAAACAAATCGGTTTGTAATTTTGATCAAAATATTTTTCTCGTTCAAGCTCGAGTTTAGATATCATCGAATCCCATGAGTTTGTAATTCTCAATCTTTAAGGCCAATATCAAGGATTGAGTAATATCAGGCTTAAAAGCTGATTTTTAATCTTTAAGGAGATTATCCTTTTCTGGGGGTCTGATTCATTATTCTTATCAAGCTAATTTGCACGGCGCCCTCCCTATTTTACGAGACAGATCCCCTCATGGTTAGGATAAGTCTGACCACATGGCGACCCTGTTTGATGTTGAGGTCCGTGGATTTCCTGCTGATTTTAGTGATGACTTTTCTAGATTTTTCGTCAACCTATAGCTGGTCTGGACGACAACTTCATGACCTAAATCAAGAAGCGCGTGTCTTTTTCGGAAGACTTTACTTCCTTTTAATGATGGAATTGATTCATCGTGTAGATCCATCTTTTCTTTCGAATATATTATAGTAAACCGGGTAAAACTTATTAGTATTGTCCAAAGCAAAAGTACCTGTAATAAGCTTGTACAAAATATGTGATATATGTTTTAAAGAACTTGGTAAATTCTTCCCACACTTAGCTTTTATTTATATTTTTCTTTGCCTTTTTATTCTCCTCTATTCCATTCTTAAATGAATTCAAGCGTTTTGGTTTGTTTCTCAATTTATGTCCTTTCCGAGGTAACAATAATTTCGGTGTTAACACCTAGTTTTATTGTTCATAAATATATATAAACATGATTTTGAATTCATTTAATTGAAAATTTTTCAAATTTTCACAAAATTTGGCAATTAAACTAAGTGTATCAATTAAATGTTTAAACCGAAAGAATTTAACCCCTTCTCACACTTAAGATCTTGCAATGCCCTCATTTGTAAGAAATCAGTAACAATTTAAATTATTGAGGGTGATTAGCGTAGAAAAATGATTAAATTTTACCAAAGTTTCCAAAAATATTGACGTTTGTTTGTTGAATGATAAATGGTGCACATCATTTGTTCATTCCGTCTTGTTGTTACATCACATTTTTTTTTCGTTTTGTCATCAAAATTAGTAGCTTTTGCTGAACTTAATGTCAGTCTTTGAAAATGCGCTGTTTTACCCTGTTGTGTACAATTGATAACATACATACATACAAATATAATCATGCATGGTAATTTGAAATGGGACTTAACATCCCACTTTCAAATCAAATATGAAATATTAGTACAACATAATAAAAAAAATATTAAAACTTACATAAAAGTATCAAAATATTATATGTTTAAACATAAGTAAATAAAAATAATAAAAAAATAAAAATCACCAATGGAAACTGTATCAATCTGGATAGGGGTTCCAGTTCATGTCGTCGTTCGGGTTCCATGGTTGGTTATAGGAGTTCTGGTAGGCTTGGTTGGGGTCATACAGAGTAAATGGTGGTCGCATATCGGGCTAATGTGGCGGATAGTAGGCAGGTCGAGTCGGGACGTACTTATGCGGTACCTGATATGATAGCCGACTCATGATCTGATGCTGATGATATTGCCATCTATCATGCTGGCGTTGCCTGGAATGCTCGTACACATTCTCGGCGTACCACTGCTCGTACTAACTATGTCTAGCCTCGTTTGTCATTTCCACCTCATCTATACGCTGGTAAAGGTCAGTAACAGCCTCTCTAATGACATCCCTAATGTCATCCGCTTCCTCCATTTCCTCATCTGAACCTCTCTTTACCTATGGATGAGGGCCCTGATATGGTACTGCTTGATTGCGTCTGCTCTTTAATACCTTTGCACCTTGATAGACCCGCAATCCTAAAGTGTCATCCTGTTCCCTACACACCATCAGTGGACCCCCTTGATCCCTATCTACGCCTAAATACTCTCCAATGAGAGTAACAAAAATACCTCCTCCTATTATTCCCCCGTCATGTATTCCTTCCACCATTTTAGACAGATAAAAACCAACACAGTAGGGGATATTACAAAGCCTCTAGTATCTCGAATACACTTAAGGTAAAATAAATCGCGAATGGTCATTTTCTCCTTGTTGTTTGTTACCTCTTTGTGTAATCGAATTAGCTAAAAATCTATGTATAATACGAAGCTCGGCTCTATTAATATCTAAATAGGAGTGTCTTCCTCCCCGTGTAAAAACATTATAATTTGACATACGCCTCCAGACGGCGTCAACATTAAAATTTCTATCTACCCTCTCACCATGATAAATCAAATTTGTACAATCAGGTAGTAGTAATTCAGCGGGAGTGTAAATCTGTAAAGCCCTGGCCATGTCCAGCATGGACATCATGTACATCCTACGGTCAAGTAAAAATCTAAGAAAATTCCTATCATCTAACCTAACTACATCCGTATCAAGTGATATAGTACTCATAAGCTCAACACACCATTCCTTATATACAGGCCTACGAATGGTGAATAAACGTTCCCAATCGGGAAAAGAAGAGTTCCCATACCTTTGGATCAGTAGCAGTCTAACTGGGTTAGCTAGTTGGACCCTTTCCAAAGGCTCCCAATCGATTACCCTCGATACTTCTACATTTTTTGTTACCTATTTAAATTTGTTACTTTGGTACGTCGGGTAAGCTCTCCAGCTTCGATCAAATCTCAAATTGGGATGCAACAGCTCTTCATGAACCATTGGGTGTTCTATTATTGGATGAATCGGAAATTATACGTAGGCAGCAACATATTCTTGTTCCGGATCATAATATGGTATGTGTTGATCATTATGATATTGTTGTTCTTGTTGTTGTTCCTGTTCAGGTTCTGGTTCATATTGCATTTCTGGTTCAGGTTCGTTTTCAGGTTGTCTGGATGATGATCCACCGCCAGATTCGGTATATTTCTGCAAAACACATTAAACACAAAATTTGTGCATCCAAATATGCATTAGTGTTAGCAAAATAACAACTTGAAACAATTACAATGACATGTTTAATCCATATTAAACTCATGCTCATTTCCATATTTTTATCAATTCTACACTTTTTCAAATAAGCATATATGAAAATGTTTACAAAGTTCATGAGCATTTTACTCAAATAACATGTCAAAGTAATCATTACTAGCAATTAAACAAGTTTCAAATGGCATTTATATCAAATTAATCAAGTTCATGAATTTTAGACTTAAAAAATCCACTTTAATTCTCAAAAATCATGTTTATGATCAAAGTTTGGATCATTTAGCTACCTAAACATGTTACACTACTTAATTTAGTTGTAATTCATGACAAAAATTGGCCATAACCTGTTTATATCAAAAAGCCCCAAATTGCTCAAGAACACAAACCCTAGATTTCTAAAAATTTTGAAGGTTTTGGCTTCAAATCATGTTAAATAGCATCAATCTAGGTTATACATGCATAATATACTAACAATTTAACTCTAATTACACTAGAAATTAACAAAATCAAATTAGGTAAAATATTTGTAAATATCACAAAAATTAAGAAATTTATGAGTTTAGGGGTGTAATTTTTACCTTTCTGCTCCCTAATCTGAACAAACGCACGATTGTAGTGAATTTTTGTGAGAAATTTAGTTGAATTTGGTGAAAAAATGAAGAAATTTGAGAGGTTTTTGATGGTTATTCGTGTATGTGTGTGTTGAAGTGTGAGATAGAGAGCAGATCGATGGAGTTTTGATTCTGTCCAGTTTTTGTGCCTCATGCGATCGCATGGTTTTGCAAGGTAAACCCCATGCGATCGCATGGGGTCTGATATATTTTTTTTTTATAAAACCTTTAACTATTAAAATAATTAATTAAATTATTTAAAATTTTGTTTTCCTTGTTATTTAGGACGAGGTTGTTTCGGATCGTTGTCCTAGTCCGTCCCTCGACAAAATTTTAAAATTTGTCACTTTCAAGCGTTATTTTAAAAGCAAAGATTTTTGAGTTTTTAAATGTTTTTGGCATACTTTAAATCAATAAGCTTAAAAATAATGATAACAAAAATTTTCGTCCCTCCCTTGGGTAAAGCAATTTCTGTTCAACGACCTAGTCTTCAACTCACGACGAATTCTAGAAATCATTTTTTTAACTTAATGAAATAAAGTACATTTTTGTTTTTAAAATCACACCAAACTTAAATTTAAAATGCATAAAATTAAAAATACATATAAATATCATTAATATTTATATATATATTAGTTTTACAAACTTATATTGTAAATATTAGTTTTAGAATATTTACAAACTTAAATATATTGATTTTAAAAATTTATAATATTAATTTAATATTTATATATTAATTTTTTTTTAAATAAGATAAAAATAAAATTAAAAATCTTTTTGGTCTTTTATCCCACTTTAAAACATTCGACTAACATAACCTTATTATTATCATTAACTTAATATTAAAATTATAAATTTAAAATATAAATATAAATATATTTGAGAGAGTAAGAGATAGATATAGAAAAGATGTGTTAAAATTCGGTCAGAAATCGTTGTATTTAAGGAATGTGGCCTGCTACAGTGACCCATGCGATCGCATGGATCTTGTGCCTTCTGGCCATGCGATCGCATGGCCTTCTTTTACAGCTCAGGTACTTTTGGCTCCTAGCTTGCTGACACTTATAAATATATATATAATATATATAATTTTTATATAATTATGTATATATTATATTATATTCATGTGCATAGTTGACTTGTAATTTTAGCTCCGTTGCGTCGCGCGTTGTTAGTTGGCTCAGGTCCCGGTTCCGGATTTTCGAACGTCCTTTTGTACAATTTAATATCTTGTACTTTGCGTTTCACGGCTCATACTCTTGTAACTTTTGAGACGTTTCTTATCAATAAATTGAACCACTTGGATTGTACTTTGTACTTTTTAGATTTTTGGTCATTTGCGTCTTTAAATCGTTGAATCTGTCTTTTGTCTTCACCTTTTATTATTTAAACGAATATCACTTGTAAATAGAACAATTTTAACTAAAAGCTTGTCTTTCTTGAAGGATAATGCTATGAAATATATCTTCGTTTTTAGCGTTATCAGTCGCCGGATAGTTAAGGCACCGGGTGGGACGGTGGCTGTCCCCACTGTATTTACAGGTGGTATCAGAGTAGTGGTCGTAGCAAACCAGGTCTTGCATTAGTGTGTCTAACTAGGAATTGTTAGGATGCATTAATGAGTCTGGACTTCGGCCTAGTAGTTGTTAGGTTATATTAATGAGTCTGGACTTGAACCTGGTCCGCATGTCAAAAGTTTTGCTTACCATTCTTTATCGAAAAATATCTACCTATCATTGTCAGTCTCGACACGTCTTACTGCAATTATTGCATAGATGATGTACAGACAAATTCATATCCCATCACATTAGACTTTGTCTGATATGTTTCCTTAATTCTCTCTATAATCTACGAGATCTTCTGTACTGAATATAAGTATTCTATGTTATTAGAATATCATCCGATATTCGAAACTCATTTCATATCGAAAACCCTTTATCTAAACCATACATTATGGAACTCACAACTAGTTCAAGTCCCTCAAACTCCGACAGCTATTTCGATGTGGATATTCACCTGAACTCCGAAGACAGTGTAAGCGGAATGGATCAACCACTTAGCCATCATCTATTTTGGATGAAATAAGGATGAGTTCATAATCTACTTAATTAGTGGAGGCGAGAAGAAGGCAATCCCTTCCATCAACCGAATTCACCTCTTAGTGAACAACCTAAAGCACTTACCCGCGAACCTGTTCGTAATGCCATTTTCTCTCTTATTTCCAGAGTATCTCGTCACGATTATATACTATCTCAGATTCTAGATCTTATTCATCCACTCGTTCGAACCGACAATCATCCTGGGGTAATGGAAGAAATCAACGAGTTTCGCGCTCGAGTAATAAATTTGGAGAATATGGTGCAAAACTTACCAACTTCA
Source organism: Rutidosis leptorrhynchoides (assembly GCF_046630445.1). Lineage (NCBI taxonomy): Eukaryota > Viridiplantae > Streptophyta > Magnoliopsida > Asterales > Asteraceae > Rutidosis > Rutidosis leptorrhynchoides. The sequence continues at coordinate 17,505,776 of NC_092342.1, read as the reverse complement.
ACAACACCATCAACAACACCAACAGTACCATCACAACAACATCAGCATCCCACACCTCAACATCACAATCTATAACCTGAGCATTAACGTCATACGCACCATAGATACCAAGGAGTACCAACAACAATGAACGATGAAGTATTGATCCATAACTTCATTGAAGAAATATTCTGAGAAGAATATGTGGTTCCTAATAGTTAACGATGACGTATTGATCCATAACTTCATTGAAGAAATATTCTGCGAAGAATATGTGGTTCCTAATAGTTTTAGAGATTACTTATTCTAGCTAAACCGAAAATCATATGAGTGTAATATCATATTAACTCATTAAATCCATGATTACATTTGAAGAAAATATATATGTATATATGTTTTCATAAAGATTATAATTAAAAATTCTTTTGTACAAACTGTTAATGGTGAAAATATTTTAACGGGTAGGTAATACCCGAGGAATATTTAAATTTCACATTAATAAGTTATACTGTACATTCTTCGAATATGATTCAACGATCATGTACTATCCTGCTTACATCCACAGATATACGAATCCGTTCACCACAGAATAACCATTTTCATTCAATTTCATATTTGGATTTTGACTTATCAGAATCCAACAAGTGACATAATGAAGAAAACATTGGAAAAAATAAAATTTGTTAGAAACAAACGAATTGACTATGAGAAAAATCTTGTTAAAAATCCACGCTAACTGTTTCTAGCTAACTGTTCCTAGCTAACTGATTACATTTTATTTATCGCAATTTATTTATCGCAATTTTATTTATCGTCATTTGATTTCTGTTATTTATTTTATGCACTTTAAATATCAGGACACGTATACAAGGTTTTGACATATCTTATCGACGCATATATATATATTATTTGAAATAACCATATACACTCTATATGTGGTAATGCTCGAGTTAGCTATACAGGGTTGAGGTTGTTTCTACAATAATATATATACTTTGAGTTGTGATCGAGTCTGAGACATGTATACAGTGGTCACGATACGTATTAATTAATTCGAATATTATATATTAAACTGTATATGAATTATTGAATTACTAACTGTGGACTACCAACTTTGGACAATTAAAATGAATTAAAATATTGATTATAACATATGAAACTAAACAATTCTTCAAGTTTGCCACTTTATTTCATCTTAAATCTTATTTGTATCTTGACAATTTCAATCTGCGTTCAAACCTTTCATGACTCTTGAAAATACCTCAATCGAGAGGATGAACCAACCGCACTTCATCTACGGAAGAAAAGATTGATGCATATAATTATGCACCTGAAAACACTCGGAACTTGAGTGAACATTTAACACATATCTGTGCTAGCTCCTTTGACGTTGTTATTACCGAAATTAACTTTACAATTCCTTTCCAAAGTAGCCAATTTTTTCACAGCTTCAGCAAACCAATTTCGGCCTTTCATTCGAATAAGTCTTATTATAACTTTGATATATACGTTTGCCCTTTCGTCATCATTACCGAAGAACCGTTTATATCCTACCTCAATTAGTAGTAAACTTACCAGCTGCTTCATTACTCATTGACTTAAGTTTCTCCGAAAAACTATTATATTTGTTCATTAAAACCCTATCATATACTCATCCGCACCTTATGACAAGAATTACCATACCAACTACCGGAAATTAGCAATCAGTATTTTGAATCTCGCAAGCATTGCTACATCAATAGTTATTTGAATATGTATAACATTTACCTCTTAGAATTGTGATCTTCTATTCTGAAATTCTGAAAAGCACCCAGTCTACGAATCAATACTCTTAATGTTGAAAAAGCTTAATGAAGCAACAAAAAACTGTAAACGACTTTAACCATCAGAACTTTAATGATAAAGAATAGTATGTTGGCAAAGCTCAGAAAAGTTGAAACTGGAAAACGGATTGAGCAAGCCATGAAGGAGACCGAGGAAAAATACAAGAGCCAAACCCTATATTCAAAGAATCCAGATGATTCTGTATCCGATGAAATCTTTAAAAAATATCTTGCTCTGTACTCATGTTAAATCTTATGGAAAAATCTTTCTTCATCAACCTTCGATCTTAGAAATTCCAAAATATCATCATAAATATCTTCGATATTTCTGAAGATATTTTTATAAATATTCTTGTTTGAAATTATTTATCTCTTCGCGATATCAGCGTTACATCATAATGGAAACTGTTTTAGTTTCTAAATTCTGAAAAATTCGAAATTTAAAATATGAATGTTTTTGAAGTAGTGTTGGGAACTGAAGCATGAGTTAGTATAATATAATGACACTTGATCAACGTGATTATATTACAGTAAGTCATGCTGAGTTTCTAATGGAACGTGATGATTCACAGACCATAACGTTATCATGTGCCATGTTACACAACTCTTTTATTCTGCTTAACTTCTGAACATATCAAGAAAATATATTCTTGATAGTTCTATTCTTAGTGATTCAGGTAATTTGACAAATCAAGATCGTGCCATTACAATTTCCTTCTTAAAACTGTAACTATGTTCATTCCGAAATTCATATCTGCAAATTTTGGACCATTACATGCGGTACTTAATGGATAGAAGATAAAACAGAGCATGAAGCCCCGAAATAGAAATGGGGGTATAAATCATAGCAAATAGGAGAGAGCATTAACTGTGGATGTCGATGATTATAGAAAGACAAAAGCAGGCTCTCTGAAAGATAAGGAAAAATATGAAGTCCAATAATAACACATAAATTACTAACCGTGTATGTCAATGTTTATCGTAACATAAAGACACGGGAGAATTAAAAACAATATAACCCCAAGGGCGAAGTAGAATAAAACAGAATCCTTTGGTGGCAGTTGGAAAAGGAGAATGATTGTTGCGATAGTCAGGATAAGAACAAGGATGAAAACTGGATTAAGCATTTTCATAATCTTTTGGATGTATGAACTAAGAAAGAAAGTATAGGAATAGTGAGAATAATGGGACGGAAGAGTTTAACTTATAAAGGAAAAATCAGACATAACAATCAAGGCAGATCATCGTATTTAATTATAGAGATCTTAATTTCCTTATTTGCCGAAGAATCAAATCCTTTATATTTTGAAGATTTTCTCTAAATCCCTTAAACCCTAACCACGTCAAAAGTTAAAACGAATTTTTAACTTTTTCATTTCACTCTTTTGTGATAGCTTCACTCGTACGCTTCGAATAATTGAATTGTTTTATCTGTATTACTCAATGATGATAAAATTCTATCTTATCAATACATATTCATCATTAAAACATATTTATGGTTAACTATGACAACTACACTCAAATTTCGGAACGAAATTTCTTTAACGGGTAGGTACTGTGATGACCCGGGAATTTCTGACTAAATTTAAACTTAATCTTTATATGATTTCGATACGATAAGCAAAGTCTGTTATGTTGAGTCTCAAAAATTTTGAACTATGTTCATGTGTTCAATTAACCTTTGACTATTCCCGACGATTCACGAACAATTGTTTGTATATATATATATATATATATATATATATATATATATATATATATATATATATATATATATATATATATATATATATATATATATATATATATGTATTAAAAATAATAAAAGATAATTGAATCATTAGAATTAAATATGTAAAATAATATATATAAGATAAGAAAATTATCTTTTAAAATAAATTTATAAATAGATATATATGATTTCTGTAATAATTATTATCACATGGATATTGGAATATATATATATATATATATATATATATATATATATATATATATATACACTATATGCTTAAATTTAATTCTATGATGAGAGAATATTATAATTTAAATAAATATATATATACAATACATATATATATATATATAAGACAATTACATTTTCATATTTAATATGCATACACTTATTATATAAAGTATTTATAATAAATACACAACACATGCTATCATATAATATATAATGTATAATTATAATGTATAATCTTAACATGTTAAGTGTAATTATAAGTTAAAAGATAGTTATTATGTTGCCATTAATACTTTTATTATTATCATTAAAATCAATATCAATAGTAATAATAAAACCAGTAATATTAATATTATTATTTTAATATATAATATATTGGTATAAAATTTGAAACATGTAATTGCTATATCTTTATTCTTAATAGATATTATTATTACCAATATCATTAAGAATCACTACTATTAAAATTTATTATTATTATTATTAAGATATAACTTATTATCATAATATATTATTATTATTATCACTAAAAATCATTTTTATTATTTATATCATTACCTTATTTACTTTCTTTATTATTCTTATTATTAGTTTTACTAATATTATTAATATATTTGGTAATTAACAAAAACTTATGAATTATATATAAATAAACACACACACATATATATATATATATATATATATATATATATATATATATATATATATATATATATATATAAATAGATATATAAAAATCTGATATACATGAAAATATATATATAAAATATGAATTATACATCAAAACAACAATTTATAAAATTATATTTAGATACATACGTGTAATTGATTTTATATCACTATCAGAATATTTCTTTTCTTCCTCTTATCTGCTTTTCTTATTTTTCTGTGTACCTGTGAATATATGTCGACTACATGTCCTTACAAAACAATCATTTGAATCCTTATCAAGCCAAAAAAAAATCATTCGATTGTTTCTTCATCATTCCCTATTATCAGATATAATTACTTCAAACTGGATACTTAAATAGAAATATTAAATAAAAAAAGGTACGTCCCCTGTCTTGAACACTTTTTAACCATAACTTGATTTCAAATGAAATTTCAAAATCTAAAATTACAGTTTGGTTAGGAATTCTGCATTGGAACTATCTGTAAAGTTTCATATCTCAAATCCTTGTATTGAAGCCTAATTTTAGAGTCAAAGTTTGTTTATCAAAAAGTCAAACTTTATGTTCTTCATGAAATTCGATTTTAATTTAATGTTTCTGTTTCAATTAAGGATTCACAAAGATTTTACGAATCAATTGAAACCAAGTTTGTGTTATAACAATCATCTAAAAAGCGCACGTAATATTGAAAACAATAATTTTTTTATATAAAAACCTGCGACAGCAGGCATTTTTTTTTCTTTCTTTCTTCTTTAATTTTTTTTATGTTTCGCTTTTTGTAATACTAAACATCAAAGTGAAATGTTTCTGTAGTTAATGAATCCCAAAACCAATTTATATTTGTTGATAAGATTGTATGGGTTCTGAAAGATTTGGAAGAAGTAGATGATACTTAACAGATGAAGAAATAGAATAAGTAAAGTGAAGGTGGAATTAAATCGGAAAAACAATTATGGTGTGTTGGTTTGGGTGTTTGATGAGTGAACGAGAGGTCCCGAGTTCGAACCCAGGCCACTACAATATTCTTTTTATTATTAAGAGAAACTGTTGGGCTGCCATGTTTGTTGGGCCGCAAGAATTAGTGTTGGGCTAGGATATGTTTGTTGGGCCGCTGGTGAACTAATTAAGGATAAAAAATACGGTTTATACCAGTATGTATCAAGACAGATCTTTGGTTAGGAGTTTGTTTGGGTATTCGAGAGGTCACGAGTTCGAGCCCCCTGAGGCAATTCTTTTTAGAAAAGCATTTCAAGAGGGTATACACTTTTATTTTCACTTCCATTATAATAATTATTAGTATTATTATCATTTTCATTATTGTTATTATTATTATTAGTAATTAGTATTATTATTATTATAAGTATTATTATGATTAAGATTATGAATTGATGTTATATATTAGCTTTAATTATTAGTTTAGAAATTAAACACGAAGACTATGATTATGATTAACATAAGTATCGTTATTAATATTACTTATTATTAAGTATTCTGTATTATTATAAAAGTTATTATTTTCATTATCATTACTAATAAACCTTTCATTTTATTAGAAATTACTGTTATTATCATTATTATAAGATTTATTATTAAAACTAACATTAATATCATTATTAATAGAATCATTAATATTATTATCATTATTATTAATACTAGTATTATCATCATTATTATTTTAATCACCACTAATATTATTTTAGTATTAATATATTTACTATTTTAACAAACAAATGAAATATATATAATATTTAATACATATAACATAACAATATATATATATATATATATATATATATATATATATATATATATAAATGAATATATATTAATAATGAAATATATAAGTTACTAATATAAAAATTATATAATTAATAATATATATATATATATATATACATAATTGTTTGATTACAAGGATATGTATTAATGAATACACAAATGATATAAGTTCGTGAATCCGAGGCCAAACCTGCATTGTTCAGTTCCGTCGTATGCATATTTTTACTACAAAATATCGTATTGTGAGTTTCATTACTACCTTTTTAAATGTTTTTGCAATATATATTTTTGGGACTGAGAATACATGCGCCTTTATAAATGTTTGACGAAATAGACATAAGTAATCGAAACTACATTATATGGTTGAATGGATCGAAGCCGAATATGCCCCTTTTAGCCTGGTAATCTAAGAATTAGGGAACTTGCCCCTAATTGACGCGAATCCTAAAGATAGATCTATCGGGCCCAACAAGCCCCATCCAAAGTACATGATGCTTTAGTAATTCGAAATTTATCATGTCTGATGGGTGTACCGGAATGTTGAGGGATATTCTATATGCATCTTGTTAATGTCGATTATCAGGTTTTCAATCCATATGAATGAATTTTATAGGAGTGAGCAGACCTGCACCTTGAAACGAAAATGAAATCTTGTGGTCTATTAAAATAATGGAAATGATTGTTTATGATGAACTAATGAACTCACCAACCTTTTAGTTGACACTTTAAAGCATGTTTATTCTCAGGTATGAAAGAAATCTTCCGCTGTGCATTTGCCCATTTTAGAGATATTACTTGGAGTCATTCATGACATATTTCAAAAGACGTTGCATTCGAGTCATTGAGTTCATCAAGATCAATATTAAGTCATTCATAGTTTGAATATATTATGAAAGGATATGCATATCTATCAACTTTCGATGTAAGGGAAGTTTGTCTTTTAAAAACGAATGCAATGTTTGTAAAATGTATCATATAGAGGTCAGAACGTCGCAATGAAACCAAATGTTGAAGACTTCATCCAGATGGATTAGGACGGGTCTTTACATATAAGTATAATTATTATATTACTATGGTTATGATTATTATCACTTTTTATTATTATGAAAATAATAAAAATTATTATTATTTTTATTAATATTGATATTAGTATCATTTTATGAGAGTATTATTACCAGTAACATAAATATTATTATAAATATTATCATTACTATTATTAAAATAATTATCATTATTAGTATTGTTATTATCATTATTATTATTTTTATTAAAATTATTATTTTACTATCATTAAAACTATCATTACTATTTATCAGTATTATCTATATCATTATTATTAAAATAATTAAGATTACTAAAATAAAAATTTTAATGAATTTATTAAGATCATAAGTGTGAAGCCCCGTCCTAATCCATCCGGACGAAGTCCGTATCGATTATAAACGATTCACAATAGTTGATTACATCACGAGGTACTTGACCTCTATATGATACATTTTACAAACATTGCATTCGTTTTTGAAAAGACAATCTTTCATTACATCGAAAGTTGACGGCGTGCATACCATTTTATATTATATCTAACTATAATTGACTTAATAATAATCTTGATTAACTCAACGACTCGAATGCAACGTCTTTTGAAATATGTTATGAATGACTCCAAGTAATATCTTTAAAATGAGCAATTGCACAGCGGAAGACTTCTTTCATACCTGAGAATAAACATGCTTTCAAGTATCAACCAAAAGGTTGGTGAGTTCATTAGTTTAACATAAATAATCATTTCATAATTTTAATAAACCACAAGATTTCATACTTCCATTTCTCATAATCATACGTCCCATGCATAGAGACAAAAATATCATTCATATGGATTGAACACCTGGTAACCGACATTCACAATATACATATAAGAATATCCCCATCATTCCGGGATCCTCCTTCGGACATGATATAAATTTCGAAATACTAAACCATCTGGTACTTTGAATGGGGCTTGTTGGGCCCGATAGATCTATCTTTAGGATTCGCGTCAATTAGGGTGTCTGTTCCCTAATTCTTAGATTACCAGACTAAAAAGGGGCATATTCGGTTTAATAATCCAACCATAGAATGTAGTTTCATTTACTTGTGTCTATTTTTGTAAAACAGTTATAAAAGCAGCGCATTTATTCTCAGTCTCAAAAATATATATTGCAAAAGCATTTAAAAAGGGAGCAAATGAAACTCACCATACTGTATTTTGTAATAAAAATACATATGACTATATTGACGACGCAGGGTTGGCCTCGGATTCACGAACCTATATCATTTGTATATTTATTAATATAAATAATCGTAGTCGAATAAGTTTATATATATAACTTATTAATGATATTATTTTTATATTAATAATATGTTTATATTTCATGTATTCCTTTTGTATAATAAAATATTGTGTTATGTTATATGTGTTAAATATATATATTTATGTATTTCGTTTGTTTATCAAAACGGTAGTTCAAATTATATTAAGTTGATATTAGTAAAAATAATGATAATAGCATTAATAATATACTTAGGTTAATAATAACTCTATTAATGATAATAATAATGATATTAATAATAATACTTGTAAAATATTAATTTTTACCTTTAATGATATTTATGATTTTGATTTTAGAAATTTCATGATAATAATACTCGTAATAATAATAATAATACTTATGTTAATGATCATAATAATAATAGTAATAATCATACTAATTATAACAATGATAATATTACTCATACTAGTGGTAAAATGATATAATTTATATTCTGGATGATAATATTAATATTAGTAATAGCATAAATAAATAAAAAACTTATTTGCAACTATAATCATAATAATACGTATGCTAGTAATAATAATGGTATTGATAACTATAATACTTGTAGTAATATCAATAATTATTAATAATAATCATAATAATAATAATACTTGTACCACTATTAATAATAATAATAATATTACTAATAGTACCTAGTGATATTAATTAGTAATAACAAATGTGCTAATAATATTACCCTTAATATCAATATTAAACTAATTAATAACAATCTTTAATAATAATACAATCATAATGACAATAACAACAACAATAATAATAATAATAATAATAATAATAATAATAATAATAATAATAATAATAATAATAATAATAATAATAATAATAATAATAATAATAATAATAATAATAATAATAATAATAATAATAATGAAAATTGGGAGTTATACCTCAAAGAAAAAAATCGAACTAAAAAGAAATGACACCAGTCAGGATCGAACCCGAAACCCCTCGCTCAACGGCATCACCTCATAACCATTACTCTGTCTGTATTCATCTGTTTTAATTCCTACCCACCTAAATATAACCCGTATACATTGTGTTCTATCTTCTTCCCCATCAATAGAGATCGACCAGGTAACCAATTCCATTAACAGCTATTAAATATGCAATTCAAGGAGTTGGAATAATACAGTAACATTAATTGGTAAAAAGATTAGTTAATACAAAACAAAAAAATAAAATAAAAGAGCTGTTACAGCTCATCACATCCTCTCAAGAACTCAAAAATCAATCGAGGGATTTAGAACGTTTTAGGCCACAACTTCAATACGAAAAAATTGTTAAACCTTGATTAGAAACTTTCTGTATAACCAATTAGACTGAAAGCCTTAAAACGAATCCAAATTTTAGGATAAAAACTTCGTTTGACTTTTGACATTTGAAGTTTGACTCAAAAATTCGAATCCAATATAGAGAGTTAGAAGTTCAAACTTTGCAGGTAGTTTATACACCTAATTTCTAACTAAACTGCATTTATGAATTTTAAAATTTCATTTGAAATAAAGCTTTTGGTTAAAGGATATGAAACAGAGAATGACGGTCTGTTTTTTTTTTTTTTAACTCAAACAAATAATAGATGAAGGTTTGTATTTGATAATGGTAGTGAGAAGATGTATGGAGTAACTCCATTACACACTAGAATTGATCAGTTACATAGAAAAAAAAAATAGTTCTCGGTTTGTTTTCACAGGTAACGAACAAAAAATAAATAAATAAAATAAATAAAGTAAATTGTGAAAAGAAATGGTTCGTACAAATTGATATAGAGATGTAACAAACTTTGGGACAAAAACAAAACCCATCAGATATCGATAGGAAAATAGATTCAAATGAAAAATCTTGCTTTCATAATATTTAAATATAAATACATATAAATATAATAATAATTCTATTAATATTAATAATAATAAATAATAATAAGGATATTACCAATAATATTAATGTTAATAATAGGTATTTAAATAATAATACAATTAATATTAATGATAATAATATCACTAATTTTGATAATTAATAATTATTAATTAAATAATAATGCTAATAAGATTAATAATGATTTTATTAATAACAAAAAATAATATTATTACTAATGATTTTGATAACAATTATTATAACATGTATATCAATAATATTATTAATCACAATAATGCTAATAATACATAATATTATAAATAATAATTTCGATGCTAGTAATCCTATATCAATCTATATATAACAAATTCATATCATTAGATTATATTTAAATAATATTAATAATAATAATAATATTGATATCATTATTGGAATAACAATATTTATATAACAACTATATTCATACTTGTATTATATGTAAATCTCATTACCTATATTATATATCATCTTTTGTTGAATATTTATTACTTATCAATTTTATTTATCTTATCATATATATATATATATATATATATATATATATATATATATATATATATATATATATATATATATATATATATATATATATATATATATATAATAGTAATTATCTACAGAAATCATATATTTAATATAAATTACTATTAAGTACTACTTAAGGATTTTATGTTTTATTTTACATATTTAAATATTTATTTTTTTTAATTATAATCTAAAATTTCAAGTTATTATACATATATATATATATATATATATATATATATATATATATATATATATATATATATATAAAATAGTAATTATCTACAGAAATCATATATTTAATATAAATTACTATTAAGTACTACTTAAGGATTTTATGTTTTATTTTACATATTTAAATATTTTTTTTTTATTATAATCTAAAATTTCAAGTTATTATATATATACATACATACATTTATATTTATATATTTATTTACATACAATTGTTCGTGAATCGTCGGGATTAGTCAAAGGTTTAAATGTAATCATGTAAGTAGTTCAAAGATTTTGAGATTCAATTAAATAGACTTTGTTTATCGTGTCGAAATCATATAAAGATTAACTTTAAATTTGGTCGAAAATTCTCGGGTCATCACAGTACCTACCCATTAAAGAAATTGCGTCCTGAAATTTGAGTGAGGTCTTCATGGCTAACAATAAATTTGTTTTCTTGACGAATATGAGCTGATAAATAGAGTTTTGTCATTATTGAATAATTTAGATAAAACGATTCGATTACTCGAAGAGTATGAGTGAAGCTATCACTAAATAGTAAAATGAGAAAGACAAGTTTCATCATAACTTTCGACTAGTCATGGTTGAATTTAGAAAATAAGGTGCGTCTTAACTTTTGACGTTATCTTGGTTGAATTCCGGAATTCAAGGGATTTAGAGAAAATCCACGAAATCTAAAAGATGTGATTCTTCGGCGAGTTAGGGAATTAAAATCTCTATAATTAAATACGGTGATCTGCCTCGATCTCCCTGTCCGATATTTCCTTTATAAATTAAACTCCTCCGTTCCATTATTCTCACCATTCCTATACTTTCTTTCTTAGTTCATACATCCAAAAGATTGTGAAAATGCTTCATCCAGTACTAATTCTTGATATTTTTCTAATTATCATTATTGTCATCCTTCTTTTCAATCTTCCACCAGAAGGATCTGTTTACTTCTACTATTACCTTGGGGTGATACTATTCTTAATTATACCATGTCTTTATATTGCTATCCGTATTAATATCCACTGTTTGTAATCTCCGTGTTGTTATTGGGCTTTATATTTTCTCTTATATTTTAGAGCACTTTGCCTTTTTATTATCTTCTCGACCTTTAGTAAAGCGAGTAACGATCCAGAATTCATAAGTATGGAGTTTCGAATGAACATCATGTTCTAAACAAGAAAGAACGTATTAGCATGATTTGATTTGTCAAATTACTAGAATCACTGAGAATAGAACTATCAAGAATATATTTTCTTGATATGTTCAGAGGTGAAGTAGAATGAACGAGTCATGTAACATGGCACATGATGACGTTATGATCTGTGAATCATCACGTTCCATTAGAAACTCAGCATGACTTACTGTAATATAATCACGTTGATCAAGTGTCATTATATTATACTAACTCATGCATCAATTCCCAACACTACTTCAAAAACATTCATAATTTAAACTCGAATTTTTAAAGAATTTTAGAAACTAAAGTAGTTTCCTTTATGATGTAATATAGATAGCACGAAGAGATAAATAATTTCGGACGAGAATATTTATGAAAATATCTTCAGAAATATCGAAGATATTTATGATGATATTTTGGAATTTCTAAGTTCGATGGTTGATGGAGAAAGATTTTTCGCAAGATTTTAACATGACTTCAGGGCAAGATATTCTCTAAAGATTTCAACGGATCTAGAATTATCTGGATTCTTTGAATATAGGGTATGGTCCTTGTATTTGTCCTTGGTCTCCTTCATGATTAACTCTATCCGTTTTTCAGTTCCAACGTTTCTGAGCTTTTCCAACATATTATTCTTTATCATCAAACTTTAGATGACTAAGGTCGTTTACGGTTGCCTACAGTTTCTGCTGCTTTATTCAGCTTTTTCAACATTCAGAGTATCGATTCGTAAACTGGGTGCCTTTTCAAAATTTCAGAATTGAAGGTCGTAATTCTAGGAGATAATTGTTATATGTATACATATAACTATTGATGTAGAAATGCTACGAGATTCGAAATACTGATTGCTGATTCCCGATAATTGGTATGGCAATTATTGTTACAGGGTATAGATGAATACAAGATGGGGTTTCAATGAATATAATGATTTTTCGGAAAGTCCAAATTCATTGAAGTTGCTGGTAATTTTACTGCTAATGTGGTGAAATATAAACGGTTCTCCGGTAACGATGACGACAGGCAAACTTATATATCGAGGTTATAATAGGCTAATTCGAATGGAAGTTGAAGTTGATTTGTTGAAGCTGTGATAAAATTGGCTAATTTGAAAAGAAAAAAAATTGCAATGTTATTTTCGGTAATAACAATGCCAAAGGAGCTAACACAGACACGTGTTAAACTTTTACTTAGGGTCCGGGAGTTTTCAGGTGCATCTCTATATGTATCAATCTTTTCTTCCGTAGATGAAGTACGGTTGGTTCATCCTATCGATTGGAGTGTTTTCAAGAATTATGAAAGATTTGAATGCAGATTGTAATCGTCAAAATACAAATGAGGTTTAAGATGAAATCAAGTGGCAAACTTGAAGAATTGTTTAGTTTCATATGTTATAATATTATTTTAATTCATTTTAATTGTCTAATGTTGGCAGTCCACAGTCGATAGTCCACAGTTAACAGTCCAATAATTCATACATAGTTTAATATATAATATTTGAATTAATTAAATCATATCGTGACCCGTGTACATGTCTCAGACTCGATCACAACTTAAAGTATATATATTATTTGAGAATCAACCTCAACCCTGTATAGAGAACTCGATCATTACTGCATATAGAGTGTCTATGGTGATTCCAAATAATATATATAGATGTGTCGATATGATATGTCAAAACCTTGTATACGTGTCCCGATATTTAAAGTGCGTAAAAATAAATAACAGAAATTTAAATGACGATAAATAAAGTGCGTAAAGTAAATAACAGAAATTAAATGACGATAAATAAAATTGCGAGAATGTAAATTGCGATAAATAAAATGTAATCAGTTAGCTAGGAACAATTAGCTAGGAACAGTTAGCGTGGATTCTTAACAAAATTTCTCATAGTTAATTTGTTTGTTTCTAACAAATTTTATTTTTGTCAAATGTTTTCTTTATTATGCCACTTGTTAGATTCTAGTATGTCAAAATCCAAATATGAAATTGAATAAAAATAGTTATTCTGCGGTGAACGGATACGTATATCTGTGGATGTAAGTAGGATAGTAAATGACCGTTGAATCAACTTCGTCGAATGTACAGTGTAACTTATTAAAGTGAAATCTAAATATTCCTCGGGTATTACCTACCCGTTAAAATATTTTCACCATTAACAGTTTGTACGAAAGAATTTTTAATTACAATCTTTATGAAAATATACTTGTATATATATTTTCTTCAGATGCAATCATGGATTTAATGAGTTAATATGATATTAAACTCATTTGGTTTACCATTAAAACAAGAATATATAATCTCTAACACATTAGAGATTACATAATTGCCATTTCGAACGAAGATAAATGATGTAGAACGATTCGCAGATTGATGATTATGCTCGGGGTACATAATGAGATGTTGAGATGTTTGATGTTGTGGTTTGTGTTGTTGTTGGTGGTACAGTTGATGCAGTTGATGTTGTTGAAGCTGGTACATTTTGCACCATATTTTCCAAGGCTATAACTCGGGCGCGAAGCTCGTGGACTTCTTCCATAATTCCGGGTTGATTGTCGGTCGGAACGAGCGGATGAATAAGATCTAGAATCTGAGTCATGATATAGTCGTGGCGAGATACTCTAGAAATAAGAGAGAAAATGGTGTTATGAACAGGTTCACTGGTAAGTGCTTCAGGTTCTTCACCAAAAGTGCAGGTTGGTGAGTGGAAAGGATCGCCTTCTTCTCGTCTCCATTGATTTAGTCGACTATGAAACCATCAGATGAATTGGGGATGTCTGATTGATTGATTCATTTTGGTGACACCGCTTTCGGAGCTTAGGTGAATATCCGTGTCAGAATAGCTGTCGGAATAACTATCGGAATAGCTATCGAAATCTGAGGGACTCGAACTGGTTGAGGGATTCATCTCGTACGATCAAATGAAGGATTTTCGATAAGAAATAGATTATAGGATGTAGATTAGTACCCTGCAATACATAATTTACATATGCATATATAATGCTAAAATCCCATGAGTTACGGAGGAATCTACGGAAGCTGTCAGGCAAAGGTAACAATAACAGATACGCTAAGATATGAATTAGCAGATACGCTAAGATATGAATTTTGTCTATACACTATTCATGTAATCATTGCAATATGATGTGTCTAGACTAAGAATAATGAGCAGGTAATTTCCTAAGGATGATAAGCAGTTGATTTCCGACAAAAATGATAAGCAAAACTTTTGACATGCAGACACGGTCGAAGTCCAGACTCACTAATGCATCCTAACGGCTTATCAGTTAGACACACTAATGCAGACATGGTTCGCTAAGACCACCACTCTGATACCAACTGTGAAGCCCCGTCCTAATCCATCCGGACGAAGTCCGTATCGATTATAAACGATTCACAATAGTTGATTACATCACGAGGTACTCGACCTCTATATGATACATTTTACAAACATTGCATTTGTTTTTGAAAAGACAATCTTTCATTACATTGAAAGTTGATAGCGTGCATACCATTTTATATTATATCTAACTATAATTGACTTAATAATAATCTTGATTAAATCAACGACTCGAATGCAACGTCTTTTGAAATATGTTATGAATGACTCCAAGTAATATCTTTAAAATGAGCAATTGCACAGCGGAAGACTTCTTTCATACCTGAGAATAAACATGTTTTCAAGTGTCAACCAAAAGGTTGGTGAGTTCATTAGTTTAACATAAATAATCATTTCATAATTTTAATAGACCACAAGATTTCATACTTCCATTTCTCATAATCATACGTCCCATGCATAGAGACAAAAATATCATTCATATGGATTGAACACCTGGTAACCGACATTCATAATATACATATAAGAATATCCCCATCATTCCAGGATCCTCCTTCGGACATGATATAAATTTCGAAATACTAAAGCATCCGGTACTTTGGATGGGGCTTGTTGGGCCCGATAGATCTATCTTTAGGATTCGCGTCAATTAGGGTGTCTGTTCCCTAATTCTTAGATTACCAGACTAAAAAGGGGCATATTCGGTTTAATAATCCAACCATAGAATGTAGTGTCATTTACTTTTGTCTATTTCGTAAAACAGTTATAAAAGCAGCGCATGTATTCTCAGTCTCAAAAATATATATTGCAAAAGCATTTAAAAAGGGAGCAAATGAAACTCACCATACTGTATTTTGTAGTAAAAATACATATGACTATATTGACAACGCAGGGTTGGCCTCGGATTCACGAACCTATATCATTTGTATATTTATTAATATAAATAATCGTAGTCGAATAAGTTTATATATATAACTTATTAATGATATTATTTTTATATTAATAATATGTTTATATTTCATGTATTCCTTTTATATAATAAAATATTGTGTTATGTTATATGTGTTAAATATATATATTTATGTATTTCATTTGTTTATCAAAACGGTAGTTCAAATTATATTAAGTTGATATTAGTAAAAATAAGGATAATAGCATTAATAATATACTTAGGTTAATAATAACTCTATTAATGATAATAATAATGATATTAATAATAATACTTGTAAAATATTAATTTTTACCTTTAATGATATTTATGATTTTGATTTTAGAAATTTCATGATAATAATACTCGTAATAATAATAATAATACTTATGTTAATGATCATAATAATAATAGTAATAATCATACTAATTATAACAATGATAATATTACTCATACTAGTGGTAAAATGATATAATTTATATTCTGGATGATAATATTAATATTAGTAATAGCATAAATAAATAAAAAACTTATTTGCAACTATAATCATAATAATACGTATGCTAGTAATAATAATGGTATTGATAACTATAATACTTGTAGTAATATCAATAATTATTAATAATAATCATAATAATAATAATACTTGTACCACTATTAATAATAATAATAATATTACTAATAGTACCTAGTGATATTAATTAGTAATAACAAATGTGCTAATAATATTACCCTTAATATCTATATTAAACTAATTAATAACAATCTTTAATAATAATACAATCATAATGACAATAACAATAATAATAATAATAATAATAATAATAATAATAATAATAATAATAATAATAATAATAATAATAATAATAATAATAATGAAAATTGGGAGTTATACCTCAAAGAAAATAATCGGACTAAAAAGAAATTGACACCAGTCAGGATCGAACCCGAGACCCCTCGCTCAACGGCATCACCTCATAACCATTACTCTGTCTGTATTCATCTGTTTTAATTCCTACCCACCTAAATATAACCCGTATACATTATGTTCTATCTTATTCCCCATCAATAGAGATCGACCAGGTAACCAATTCCATTAACAGCTATTAAATACGCAATTCAAGGAGTTGGAATAATACAGTAACATTAATTGGTAAAAAGATTAGTTAATACAAAACAAAAACAAAACAAAAAAAATAAAATAAAAGAGCTGTTACAGCTCGTCACATCCTCTCAAGAACTCAAAAATCAATCGAGGGATTTAGAACGTTTTAGGCCACAACTTCAATACAAAAAAAGTGTTAAACCTTGATTAGAAACTTTCTGTATAACCAATTAGACTGAAAACCTTAAAACGAATCCAAATTTTAGGATAAAAACTTCGTTTGACTTTTGACATTTGAAGTTTGACTCAAAAATTCGAATCCAATATAGAGAGTTGGAAGTTCAAACTTTGCAGGTAGTTTATACACCTAATTTCTAACTAAACTGCATTTATGAATTTTAAAATTTCATTTGAAATAAAGCTTTTGGTTAAAGGATATGAAACAGAGAATGACGGTCTGTTTTTTTTTTAACTCAAACAAATAATAGATGAAGGTTTGTATTTGATAATGGTAGTGAGAAGATGTATGGAGTGACTCCATTACACACTAGAATTGATCAGTTACATAGAAAAAAAAATAGTTCTCGGTTTGTTTTCACAGGTAACGAACAAAAAATAAATAAATAAAATAAATAAAGTAAATTGTGAAAAGATATGGTTCGTACGAATTGATATAGAGATGTAACAAACTTTGGGACAAAAACAAAACCCATCAGATATCGATAGGAAAATAGATTCAAATGAAAAATCTTGATTTGATAATATTTAAATATAAATACATATAAATATAATAATAATTCTATTAATATTAATAATAATAATAAATAATAATAAGGATATTACTAATAATATTAATGTTAATAATAGGTATTTAAATAATAATACAATTAATATTAATGATAATAATATCACTAATTTTGATAATTAATAATTATTAATTAAATAATAATGCTAATAAGATTAATAATGATTTTATTAATAACAAAAAATAATATTATTACTAATGATTTTGATAACAATTATTATAACATGTATATCAATAATATTATTAATCACAATAATGCTAATAATACCTAATATTATAAATAATAATTTCGATGCTAGTAATCCTATATCAATCTATATATAACAAATTCATATCATTAGATTATATTTAAATAATATTAATAATAATAATATTGATATCATTATTGGAATAACAATATTTATATAACAACTATATTCATACTTGTATTATATGTAAATCTCATTACCTATATTATATATCATCTTTTATTGAATATTTATTACTTATCAATTTTATTTATCTTATCATATATATATATATATATATATATATATATATATATATATATATATATATATATATATATATATATATATATATATATATATATATATATATATATATATATATATATATATATATATATATATATATATAATAGTAATTATCTACAGAAATCATATATTTAATATAAATTACTATTAAGTACTACTTAAGGATTTTATGTTTTATTTTACATATTTAAATATTTATTTTTTTTAATTATAATCTAAAATTTCAAGTTATTATATATATACATACATACATTTATATTTATATATTTATTTACAAACAATTGTTCGTGAATCGTCGGGATTAGTCAAAGGTTTAAATGTAATCATGTAAGTAGTTCAAAGATTTTGAGATTCAATTAAATAGACTTTGTTTATCGTGTCGAAATCATATAAAGATTAAGTTTAAATTTGGTCGGAAATTTCCGGGTCATTACAATAAGCATAAAAATAAAGATTATATATATACAAATATAATTAGTACACATAATTTAACTATATCAACATTTATATATAAAATGAAAATATATAAATAAACAATGAAATTTATAAATTATTAAATATATAAAATACATCACTAATAATATATATATTTGTTCGATTGCAAATATGTGTATTAATATATATACAAATGATATAGGTTCGTGAATCCAAGGCCAACCCTGCACTTGTTCAGTGTCGTCATATGTATTTTTACTACAAAATACAGTATTGTGAGTTCATTTGATTCCCTTTTTACTCTTTACATTTTTGCGAATGAGAATACATGCGCTGTTTTTATAACTGTTTTATTAAATGCTTTTGAGATATATTTTTGAAATGAGAATACATGAACTTTTTTTATAAATGTTTGACGAAATAGACACAAATACTAAAAACTGCATTCTATGATAGAATTATTTGGATTCAGAGGTTCGATTTCTATAAAGATTGTATTATTGACCATCGGTGAGAAATTTTTGCATTGCACGATACATTAGCTACCGAAATAGTTCGATTTAGTAGTTACTATCGGTGAGAAATTGTTGCATTGCACGATGCATTAGCTACCGTTTTAACTACCCTCGGTGAGAAATTTTTGCATTGCACGATGCATTAGCTACCGTTGATAAGATTGTTTTGTATTAGCTACCTCGGTGAGAAATTTTTGCATTGCACGATGCATTAGCTACCGTTTTAGCTACCTCGGTGAGAAATTTTTGCATTGCACGATGCATTAGCTACCGTTGATAAGATTGTTTTGTATTAGCTACCTCGGTGAGAAATTTTTGCATTGCACGATGCATTAGCTACCATTTTAGCTACCTAGGTGAGAAATTTTTGCATTGCACGATGCATTAGCTACCGTTGGTGAGATTATTTTGAAAGGTTCCAATGTTCTTCATATGAATGATTTTTACAGCACTGAGCAGACCTGTACAGATTGTTTTTGAAATATGAGTATCTTGTGGTCTATTATATTATTGGAAATGATTGATTATGATAAACCTATGAACTCACCAACCTTTTGGTTGACACTTTAAAGCATGTTTATTCTCAGGTATTAAGGAAATCTTCCGCTGTGCATTTGCTCATTTTAAAGATATTACTTGGAGTCATACATGGCATATTTCAAAAGACGTTGCATTCGAGTCGTTGAGTTCATCAAGATTGATAATAAGTCATTCATAGTTTGGATATATTATGAGATAGTATGCATGCCTATCAACTTTCGTTGAAATGAAAGTTTGTCTTTTAAAAATGAATGTAATGTTTGTAAAATGTATCATTTAGAGGTCAAATACCTCGCGATGTAATCAACTATTGTGTAACGTTTATAATGTATATGAACGGGGCCTTTAACATGCATTACATTTGACAATTCTCAGAGAGCATGTCACTCTACAGTCCAAAGAGGTCATGAAAACTAATCAAATGGATCAATATCACAGTAATATCAATAGCAGTTCTAAGCACAACTGATGTAACTAGAGCCATCAAATCAATTCTAATTTAAAAGCTTAAACAACGAATCTACATGCAGCTTCATCGTATCACAGAAGTTTAACGCATACAATGTGATAATAGCTTAAATTTTTTATACAACACACAAACCCGAAATAAATCATATTTCGGTTAAGGATCAAGGCTTTTCTAAGTTACTACCCAATCCCAATTCCTACAGGCCACTACGTGTATCTAGTCCATCAAAGGAAAGAGAATACATTTCATATAAGCCCTGCACACTTTAGATAAATCATGCATACCAATATATATATATATATATATATATATATATATATATACAAGCTACATGCATAACAAT
This sequence comes from Rutidosis leptorrhynchoides, assembly GCF_046630445.1. NCBI lineage: Eukaryota > Viridiplantae > Streptophyta > Magnoliopsida > Asterales > Asteraceae > Rutidosis > Rutidosis leptorrhynchoides. Next base: position 17,484,350 of record NC_092342.1, on the reverse strand, counting down.
CAAGTCACACGTATCATAGTTGACAAGTATAAATGAAAGCAAGGCAGTCACAAGAAACGTGGCAAACAATCGAAGGGAATAAGATCCTAATAACATCTTTAACAACTCTAAACACAGTTGCTATAACTGGAGCTGTTACATTACCAGCTACTTCTTCCTCATTAGGAAGACACAGTTATATTCCAATAATCATAGTCAATCAGAACAGACTATAGACACATAAGGTGTTTGCCAACAATCAACAATACTATAATAAATATAAAATTTATTTAAAACATACCTTTTAGATTCAAGAGGATTTCCTCATCTTCTGCCCTGTCACTGAACCTGGTGATCCTCTTGTCGAACCCCCGATTGATGCTGACCTTGCCCCAGAATATAACTTTCTCGTGGATGGACATTGATCAGATCGATGACCTTCACTTTGAAAATTCCAACACACATTATCTTTATACGAACAAGACTGAACATCATGTCCTATCAAACCACAACGGTAGCATCGACATGTTCTTTCAGAATACTGTCCAACATGAGTTGCTCTACAATGAACACACCACGTTTCTGATTTTGACTTAGATACACCCTAAGTCTGTTTTCTTTTCATCTTATTCCAAAAAGTTTTCCTTAACTTAGAACTAAATTGACTTATTGTTTGACTTTGCTGCTGAACACTTACATTTTCCTTTCTACGATTAATTGCAGCCTTAATATCGTCCTCAGCCATTTTTTCCATAACAAAAGCTTGAGACAAAGTGGTGGCAATTCTTGCCATGGTTCTGTACTTCGGCAACAACATCTCCACAAAATGATTAATTTTGGATTGTTCATCAGGAACCCATTGATGTGCAGACCTTAGTTTATCAGTATACTGTTCAATTGCATAGTCTACAGACATCTGCTCGGTCATCTTTAACTCTAAAAACTCTCTCCTCGGCTTTCCAATCTCATACGAGGTACAATACTGTTCACACACTTTTTCATAAAACTGCTCCCAAGTGATTTGACCAAATTGTTCCTTTGTTACATGGGTAATGACAGAATCCCACCATACCATAGCTTTATTCTTCAATAACCGACAAGCAAAAGTAACTCTGAGTTTCGGTTCACATTAACACGCTTTAAATGTTCGGTCCACTTCTCTCAACCAATTTAATGTGTCATTCGGGTTAGCACTGCCCGAATACGTAGGAGGATTACAATTTAAGAACTGTTTATAGGTACACTTCTTCTTGGTTTCAATTATGGGTTGCTGAAACATCTGACATGGATACATCATTTGGTCGGAATATCAATAATTGAACTGAGGTGAAATTTGGAATTGTGATTGCGGTTGTTGTAGTGAGTCTCTAACAGCAAAGACGCATATTGTGGTATCAATAAACCCGGCAGCATTAATGAATTAGTTATGGTTGGAGCAATGGTGGTATCAACTGGTTGTGACTGTTGTTGCTCTAGTTCCTGTATTCTATTCCTCATTTCTTTCAACTGACTATGTAACTCAAAATTATACTTTTGCAAGTCATCTTCTATACTATGCTCCTATGAGGATGCTCTCATTATTCTGGGGATCAAGGGGGTATCGACGTCTCGAATTTGATCATTCATACCCATCTTATCACAACATCTCACAAAATCTTAGTGGATAATCGGTTAGTATCTAGCAACTAACACGTATACCACCTACATTCACTTTCTCTTTCCCCCACTAGGATGTTTGACACAACTCATGGTTTGGGAACATGACACTCACGTGTACATGTTGCCAAACCTATGCTCTGATACCAACTTGTAACATCGTACTTTTTTTTAAATCATAGCGGAAGTATTTAAAGCATATAACATTTATATATTGCAATACAACTGGTGTTACTTTTCAAAATAGTTATACGTAGTTATATTAAACATCAGAGTTCTTCAGTGTGTCAAACATAACCCAAGCACGAGTATCTTCTCCCGTCCCTAGCATGCAAAACAATATAACATGCAGGGGAGAAAATGTGAGGGATTAGCATAACGCTAAGTGAATGAAATATCCCAACATATATTACTATCAAGTACCAAGCCTAGCTTTTAGGTATCATGCATCTGGTCATGGTCATGTGGACATAGCGTCACATAGCTATCATATAATAGAGCATTACACATCTGTATTATACAGAGCTAGGCAAACAATCAGAGCAGCAATAGCATCAACAAGCTATTCACTAAAGGCACCAAAGGCACTACACTAACATAGCCTTACATAGCTATACAATAAGGGAATCAATAGCTCTACACAGCTATTCGCTAAGTATCAATAGCTCTACACAACTATTCACTCTCATAGCACTAACGGCTATACATAGCACTAACGGCTATAAATACAAGAGGATCGTTGACCCTGCCAGGTCTACAACTGCTAGCTGATAAAGCTAGAGCTGTACCGATAGCCCTCATTATTGTCACACAGTATACCTCTCCTGACGTTTACATACGTCAATTGCAATATACTGCCATTACAATAACCAATGAGCCCAACCCTTATATGCACGGTTGACCTCTTCTGTCCCTTCTATACACGGACAGTTCTCCCATGTGCACATAAACCACCTACAACCTCATGGTAGGTAACATCACTAATAAACACAGGGCACCCTAATCAGTCATGCTATAGATTCAATCTAATCAGGCAACCTGATAACAGCAGTATCACCTACTACTTATAATTACAACAGTAATCAACATGCATATATAGATTATCATAATCTTTAATAGCATAACAGCGGGTAGTAACTACACTTGTTACTAAATACAAATATCCATAAGAGTAATCTCACTCACCGATTACTAGCAAGAATTCAGTGGTCTAATGTTACTGAGTCTTCTCCGTTCCTTTATCGCTTGAGAACATCATATACTGAGTTAGTATACTTTTTCAATCAATGATAATCCTCAATTCATACTATAAACCACATCATATAACTCTACATTTGAAACGACCCGTCCATATTACTATAAACGCAGTACGTTATTCATTGGTCCCATAGCGAGGTATTTGACCTCTATATGATACGTTTTATAAAATATTGCATTCGTTTCTTAAAAAGCACACCATTATTATACATAATGCATATTTTAAAAATTGGGTGATTATTTAAGGAATAATCCCCATAATACATCGGTTTTCAAATACTACCCACGTGACATAACAGTCGAATATAATACATGACAAAGGTTTTATTGAATGCAACACTTCATTTAAACAAAAGGCACAGCTTGCTCAGATAATGCAACAGCTGAAGACTTTCTTAAGGACCTGAGAATAAACATGCTTAAACAGTCAACACAAAGGTTGATGAGATATATAGGTTTAAAGCTAGCATCGATATAAATATAGACCACAAGATTTCATAGTTACAAACATTTCAATAAAGATATTCTATAAGTTGTTGAGCCCTTCGGTAACCATACTTAACCATTAATGTGGCATATTTCCTTTATTATGAAATCTCCCTACACTATACCAAGTGTAGTAAAAACGAAGTACTATGCAACCGTTTACGATACTAGAGTGACTAGCCCGGTTGGGGTTGTCAAACCCGATAGATCTATCAATAGGATTCGCGCGTACATGTTCTTACAACATGTAAATATTAGTTACCAAGCTATTAGGGAAGATATGCAATGTGGTACAACTCAACGTAGAATATATTTTAAGTACTTGTGTTCATGGCGTAAAACATAAAATGCATGTATTCTCATCCCAAAATATTTTTAGAGTTTAAAAATGGGACTATATACTCACAGTAGTAAAAGTATATTAATAATAAGTTTTCAGCTTATTAAAAATATGGCCATCGTCCTTGGATTCACGAACCAATAACAATAATAATGATTCAGATAATAATACGACATGTGAATAAAATAAAACAAGTTCATAGAATTAATTTTTAACATTTTTATGTTAGTAGTCCTTTGTTAGTAGTCCCAAAATAGTCCAAAATGTCCAACAGTCTAATAATCGGTATATATATAATCTTAGAATTATCCCACGATGTATTGTATACGTATTGTCTTTGCATCAACCCAGAGACGTATTGTATACGTATTGTCTTAGAATTTATCAAAATGTATTGTATACTTATTGTCTTAGGATTTATCAAAACATATTGTATACTTATTGTCATGGAATGTACCAAGATTATTATATATATATATACAATCTCAGAATTAACTAAGATTATAATATTTTGTTATACTAATGATAACATGTCCAAATATATATAGGATATAGGAAAATTTAGCAAGGATATGGTTAATATAGTTTTTACAATATAAATTTCGTCCATACAACGTTAATTTTAGTAGATTTTGTTTTGCTCGCCAAATATTCATTACAACCCCGTTTAAACTGAATCAAATTGCTATGGATTCCTTAAGAAGTTAATTTTTCAAAAACAATTCGAAAAGTTCAGCCCATATAATAATATTCATAGTTTTACCCTCTTTTTGTGCCGGTGGACAGATTTGGAAGAATTCCGGCACCCACCCAATATATAATTTTTGATAAAATACTTTCACTTTGTCTAAAATCATGAACAAAATACTGGAAGTCTTATTTACATATATTAACATATTTCCAAAGTATTAGCCTCGAACTCAAAGTCTAAGATAGGTTTTTATTTCCCAACCCAAAACAGCCCGCGGTTTTACTACGATGGCGTATGTCCGGTTTTACGATATTCTTCGTGTTTCCAGGTTTTAAATCATTAAGTTAGCATATCATATAGATATAGAACATATGTTAAGATAGTTATATATATATGAATCGAATGATGTTATGAACATCATTACTACCTCAAGTATAGTAATTAAACCTACTGAAAATGATGAGAAAATAACTTGAGCTTGAAAGGATCTTTGATGGCTTGAAAGTTCTTGAAGCAGAATCATGACACGAAAACAAGTTCAGGTAAGATTACTACTTGATTTAAGATAGTTATGTTTATAGGAATTGAACCAAAGCTTGGATATGATTATTACCTTAATTAAGAATGAAAAGTTACTGAGATTAGATGGAAGTTCTTGATCTTTGATGAGTTGCTGGATTGAATCAAAAAGATTGGAAGTAATCTTGCAACTTCTTGATTCTAGGTTGTTTTTATGATGATTAAAGCTTGTAATTGAAGCTAAATGATGGGAAAAATGCTTGGAGATGATCAAGTATGAAGTTAGGAGTATTTTGAGAGAGAATTGGGAGTGTAAGTATGAGAAAATGGAATGAAGAAATGGTGTGCATGCATAAAAACGTTTTTAGTTTATAAAGAAAGAAAAGATTCCTAATTTTGTTTTCTTGCTAAATAATTCATGCTACTTGACAAATGGTTAGTTCCACATGTTCCTTAATCATTTAAGGCTGCTAAGGAGCAGATTTTTATTGGTATATACCAATAGTAAATACATCTAGAAGCTAGGTATAATACGAGTGCAAATATCGAGCGAATACGAGTAGAATTCTTGATGAAAACAAATGGGAATACAATTGTGATTATTTTTTTTAAGTAAGTGTGTTTTGATATATGTATTGAAGTCCTTCAAATGTGTATTAATACATCTTAATACACTATATATATATATATATATATATATATATATATATATATATATATATATATATATATACATTTTAACTGGGTCGTTAAATCATCGTTAGTCGTTACATGTAAGTGTTGTTTCGAAACCTTTAAGTTAACGGCCTTGTTAAATGTAATTAATCCCAATGTTATTATATCTAATGGGATGTTAAATTGTTATATTATCATGATAACATAGTGTGTTAATATATCTTAATACGATATATAAATATTAAGACGTTATTACAACGATAATCGTTACGTATATATATCGTTTCGAAATCCTTAAGTTAGTAGTCTCATTTTATGTATATAGTTCATTGTTAATATACTTAATGAGATACTTAATTATCATTTCATCATGTTAAATATATATATAAGTTCATATATATTATCATGTTATTTACAAGTTATAACGTTATCGGACAAATTGGGTGGTCACACGTTTACATAAAATTCGTTTCAATTAATCAAGTCTTAAAAAGTTTGATTGCTCAACATGTTAGAAACATTTAATCATGTAAATATTAATATCGTTCAATATATAATCAAGGAAAAATCCGGGTCATGACAGTACCTACCCGTTAAAGAAATTTCGTCTCGAAATTTGAAGTAATACCTATTCAATGGGCGGTGTTTGTAAACACCTGTGGATATTTATATTTCATCTGGTCCTCTCTTTCACAAGTGAACTCAGGACCTCTTCGAGCATTCCAACGAACCCTAACTATAGGTATGTTGCTTTACTTGAGCCGTTTGACTTCATGATCCATGATTTCGACAGGCTCTTCTATAAAATGCAGTTTCTCGTCGATTTGGATTTCTTCAAGAGGAACAATGAGGTCTTCTTTTACAAGGTATTTCCTTAGGTTCGAGACGATAAAGGTATTGTGTACTCCAGCAAGTTGTTGTGGTAGCTTAAGTCGATAAGCCACCGGTCTAATACGTTAAATGATCTTGAATGGTCCTACGTATCTTGGGTTCAATTTACCCCTCTTACCAAAGCGTATCACACCTCCATGGTGACACCTTTAACATAACCATGTCATCAACCTGAAATTCTAACGACTTCCTTCGAACATCAGCATAGCTCTTTTGACGACTTTTAGCGGTCTTCAATCTCTCCTTGATTTGTACAATCTTTTCAGTAGTCTCCTGTATGATCTCGGGACCAGTCAGTTGTCTGTCACTTACTTCGTTCCAACAGATAGGGGATCTACACTTTCTTCCATAAAGTGCTTCGAATGGTGTAGCATTAATACTCGTATGATAACTGTTGTTATACGAGAATTCTGCCAATGGTAAATATTTATCCCATCCGTTTCCGAAATCGATCACACATGCTCTAAGCATGTCTTCAAGAGTCTGAATGTCCTTTCACTTTGTCCATCGGTCTGAGGATGATATGCAGTGCTCATATCCAGATGAGTCCCTAGAGCTTCATGTAGTGATTGCCAAAACCTTGATGTAAACCTACTGTCGTGATTAGATATAATGGAGACAGGTACTCCATGTCTTAAAACAACTTCCTTCATGTATAATTGTACCAATTTCTCCATCTTATACATTTCCTTCATAGGTAGAAAATGTGCAGATTTGGTGAGACGATCGACAATTACCCAATGGTGTCATAACCCCATGCAGTCTTTGGTGGCTTCGTGATGAAATCCATAGTAATACATTCCCATTTCCATTCAGGGATTTCTGGTTATTAAAGCAAACCTGATGGTTTCTGATGTTCTGCCTTGACTTTGGAGCAAGTCAAACATTCTCCAATGTATGTTGCAATGTCAGCCTTCAAATTCGGCCACTAAAAGTGTGCTTTTAGATCTTGATACATCTTTCCAGCTCCTGGATGTATCGAGTATCTCGTCTTATGTGCCTCATCCAAAACCAATTTTCTTAACCCTTTAAACTTCGGTACCCAAATGCGTCCAGCAAAGTATCGGGTTCCGCCTTCTCGTGTAACAAGCTGTTTATCTAACCCTTTAAGCATCTCATTTCCAAAGTTTTCTTCAGAAAGAGCTCCTTGTTGAGCCTCCTTAATTTGTGTAGTGAGGTTCGTACGAATCTTCATATTCATTGCTCGTACTTGAATCGGCTCTCTTTCCTTCCTGCTTAAAGCATCTGCTACTACATTTGCTTTCCCGAGATGATAGCGAATTTCACAATCATAGTTGTTTATCAGCTCGTCCCACCTACGTTGCCTCATGTTCAGTTGTTTTTGGTTAAAGATATGTTGAAGGCTTTTATGATCGGTATACAAAGTACATTTAACCCCGTATAAGTAGTGTCTCCAAATCTTTAATGCAAAAACCACTGCTCTCAATTCTAGATCATGAGTTATATAATTTTGTTCATGAATCTTCAGTTGTCGGGATGCATATGCAATAACCTTCTTTCGTTGCATGAGAACATAACCAAAACCTTGTCGTGAAGCGTCACAATAAATTACAAAATCATCGTTTCCTTCAGGTAACGATAGAATAGGCGATGTAGTCAACTTCTTCTTCAATAATTGAAATGTGGCTTCCTACTCAGAAGTCCATTCGTACTTCTTCCCTTTATGTGTTAATGCTGTCAATGGTTTGGCTATTCGTGAAAAATCTTGAATAAACCTTCTGTAATAGCTAGCAAGACCCAAAAATTGGCGTATTTGCGTTGGAGTCTTTGGGGTTTCCCATTTTTCAATGGCTTCGACCTTTGCAGGATCGACCTGAATTCCTTGATTGCTAACGATGTGACCAAGAAATTGTACTTCCTTTAACCAAAAAGTGCACTTAGAAAACTTAGCGTATAACTGTTCTTTCTTCAACAGTTCCAGCACCAACCTTAAATGTTGCTCATGTCCTTGTTCATTTTTGGAATAAATAAGAATATCATCAATAAAGACGATAACAAACTTATCCAAATACGGACTGCATACCCGATTCATGAGGTCCATGAATACAACTGGTACGTTTGTCCGCCTGAACGGCATGACCAAAAATTCATAATGACCGTAGCGTGTCCGAAATGCGGTTTTCGGAATATCTTCATCTTTGACTAGCAACTGATGATAACCATATCTTAGATCGATCTTGGAGTAAATACGTGATCCTTGCAGCTGATCAAACAAGTCATCAATTCTCGGTAATGGGTACCGATTCTTGATAGTTAACTTGTTTAATTATCGATAATTTATACACATTCGGAAGGATCCATCTTTCTTCTTGACGAATAAAATCGGAGCTCCCCACGGTGAAGTGCTCGGTCGAATGAATCCACGGCCCAGTAATTCTTATAACTGGCTTTGTAACTCTTTCATCTCAGATGGTGCAAGTCTGTATGGAGCACGAGCCACTGGTGCAGCTCCTGGTACTAGATCTATTTGAAATTCTACAGATCTAAATGGAGGTAATCCCGACAACTCTTCCGGAAAGACTTTAGGAAATTCTCTTGCCACAGGCATGTCGCTGATGCTCTTCTCTTTCTCTTTCATTTCGACTTTATTAACATGTGCTAAGATAGCATATCATCCTTTCTTCAAGCGCTTTTGGGTTTTTAAGCAGCTAATGATTTTTAGCTTTGAGTTACCCTTCTCTCCGTAAATCATTACTGACATTTTATCCTTACAAGGAATGCGAATTGCCTTCTTGGCACACACAACTTCAGCTCCTATTTTGGACATCCAGTCCATGCCGACTATTACATCAAAACTTCCTAATTCTACGGGTATCAAATCAATTTTAAACGTTACTCCGGCTAAATTTATTTTACAATCACGGCAAATTTTATCGGCTTTAATTAGTTTACCATTAGCTAACTCAATCATGTACTTAGCATCTAGAGGTAATGATGAACAATTCAATTTTATCGTAAAAGTCTCTACACATGTAACTTCTATCGGCACCAGTATCAAATATAATAGATGCTAATAAGTCATTAATGGTAAACGTACCCGTAACAAGCTCCGGGTCTTCACACGCCTCTCTAGCATTAATAACAAATGCTCTTCCCCGTGCAGGTCCATTATTCTTCTCTGGATTTGGGCACTGTCTCTTAATATGACCTTGTTTCTCACACCCGTAACAAGTAACAGTAGCCAAGGCAGTTCTATTTGCATTGGTGGCAGGAGTCTTGGTGCCATTTATATTTGTAACGGGAACCCAACAATCTTCAGCAAGATGACCCCTTTGATTACATTTGCTACACACCACGTTGCAAAAACCAGTGTGATGTTTGTGGCATCTGTTACATAAGGGATTTTGTCCTTTGTAACCCAAGCTTGAACCACTACCCGCACCTTGCATGGTTTCCTGTTTCTTAATAGATTATTGTTGGTGAGCTCGATTACGGTTTCCATCCCACTTTCTTTTGTTATCCGATACCTTAGCATCGGTATTTGATGCGTTCTTATCCAGGATGATCTGATCCATTAGCTCATTTTCCATGGTGATAGCTTCATGAATTGTCTTGGGTTTGGATACTGTAACATTGGCCTTGATGTTCTTTGGCAGACCATCTTTGTATAATTCAATCTTTCGCTCTTCCGTTGGTACTAATTCAGGACATAACAAGGCTAATTCCATGAATCACCTGTTATAGTTGGTAAGTTCGGTTCCGAAAACTTTCAGATTTCGTAACTCGGCTTCCATTTTTCTAACCTCGTTCCTTGGGCAGTATTCATTGATTAGCATATTTTTTAACTCCTCCCAAGGAGTATCATATGCTTCATCTGTGACGACCCGAAAATTTCCGACCAAATTAAAACTTAATCTTTATATGTTCCAACACAATAAGCAAAGCCTGTAATATTGAGTCTCGAAATGTTTGAACTATTTACATAGATTTATATAGATTCATTTAACCTGTGACTATTTCTGACGATTCACGAACAATTGTGTGTAAATAAATATGTAAATATATATACATGTATAAATATAAGAGTGCATATTAAGTTGTATTAATAAAATACAAAATAATCATTTGAATTGAAAATGTAAAATAATGTACAAAATAATTAAGATTAAAATTTATTTATGATTTAAACGAATTCTTATTTTTATTTATTATCATTTTTATGATATTATTTAGTTATTTTATTAGAATTATTATTAATATTATTAGGGTATTTACTATTAATATTTATTAAAAATAAAATTAGGGAATCCCATTATGTTAGAAGTAACTATCAATTTTTTTTTCTTTTTCTTCACATGAAAATAATTTACGTACTTCATGTCTCCAGTTTGTTACAAGTCTACTTCACAAATCAATTAGAAATCAATTTAACTGTTAAATCATGTACCTAATCACTCTATATAAGTTACAAACTGCAATTTGAGTTGAAAACAAAGAAAACCCAGAAAATAAGCTCGACACTCTGTACATTCATCTTTTTCACCATATTTTGATTTAGAACAAATTTTCAAAATGTAATAATGCAGTCATGTTAGGAATCGTCTATCTAAACTATCTGTAAGTTTTCAAACCTCAATTCTTTCTATTAATTTCTAATTTGAGAGTCAAAGTTTTGGTTTTCAAAGTCAACTAAGTGTTCTTGAATCAAATTCGAGTTTGTTTTGATATCTCCAGTTAATTTGATGATCCATAAAGATTATAGGAATGATTTACAACACAATTCATGTTGTAATCATAACCTATAACACTCTTAATCTAAAAATCAATTTTTGAGTTCTTGAGTTCTTCACAGTGATATACACTAACGTGAATTCGAAACAAATTTCAAAAACTAAAAATGTAGAGTTGTTAGGAATCATTTACTTAAACTTCCTGCAAAATCTCAAGTTCCAATTCTTGATAACGAATTCGAATTTGCGAGTCAAAGTTAAATTGTCAAAAGTCAACTGTTTTGTTCTTGGAGAAATTAGAGCTTGTTTTGATGTTTTAAGTTCAATTGACGATTTCAATAGTTTTTAGGAATGATTTGAAACATGTTTCATGTTGTAAAGATTGTCCAAAACGAACTCAAAATTGAAAACAAAATTTTTTTTTTCTTGGCTACTAGCAAGCAGTAGGATTTTTTTGTTTTTTTCCTCATTTTTTTAATATCATGAACACATTTTTATTTTTTGTTTCATGTTTGTTTAGAAGTCCTAAAACCATTTTGATGATTGACGATTAAGAATGAAGTTGTTTGATTGTTTAGATTTTGGTGAAGAAGATGAAGTGGGTTGAAACATGTAATAGATAAGTATTTGGGTTTGTATTATAAATCAAAAAAACTAAAATGGAGGAATGGTTAAGGGTGTTGATGAGTGAACGAGAGGTTTCGGGTTCGAGCCCGACTTGGTGCAATTTTTTTTAAAACTGACTCCTAAGGTAGTTTTATACTTTTAAAAATTATTATTATTATTAATATTATTATTATTATCCTTAGGTATTTCTACAATTATTAATTTTACAAAACAAAAGATATATATGTAAATATATTATTACATAAAATATACTAATATTACATAAAATTATGTTTCAACTAATATTATTGATATAACATTAATTAAATATCAAATAAGTATCATAATATATTATAAGAATAATTAATACATAACAAATATATTAACTTAATTGATTTATACTATAATGTGTTAATACTTGATATAGGTTCGTGAATCCGAGGCCAACCCTGCATTGTTCAATGTCGTCATATGTATTTTTACTACAAAATACAGTATTGTGAGTTTCATTTACCTTTTTACCCTTTATATTTTTGGGCTGAGAATACATGCGCAACTTTTATAACTGTTTTACGAAATAGACACAAGTAATTGAAATTACGTTCTATGGTTGAATGATCGAAACTGAATATGCCCCTTTTTATTAAGTCTGGTAATCTAAGAATTAGGGAACATACACCCTAATTGACGCGAACTCTAAAGATAGATCTATTGGGCCCAACAAGCCCCATCCAAAGTACCGGATGCTTTACTACTTCGAAATTTATATCATGTCCGAAGGAGGATCCCGGAATGATGAGGATATTCTTATATGTGTATTGTGAATGTCGGTTACCAGGTGTTCAATCCATATGAATGATATTTTTGTCTCTATGCATGGGACGTATGATTATGAGAAATGGAAGTATGAAATCTTGTGGTCTATTAAAATTATGAAATGATTCTTTATGATAAACTAATGAACTCACCAACCTTTTGGTTGACACTTTAAAGCATGTTTATTCTCAGGTACGAAAGAAATCTTCCGCTGTACATTTGCTCATATTAGAGATATTACTTGGAGTCATTCATGACATATTTCAAAAGATGTTGCATTCGAGTCGTTGAGTTCATCAAGATTATTATTAAGTCAATTATATTTGTATATATTATGAAATGCTTTACATGCCTGTCAACTGTCGATGTAACGAAAGTTTGTCTTTTAAAAACGAATGCAATGTTTGTAAAATTTATCATATAGAGGTCAATTACCTCGCGATGTAATCAACTGTTGTGAATCGTTTATAATCGATATGGACTTCGTCTGGATGGATTAGGACGGGTCTCTACAGTTGGTATCAGAGCGGTGGTCTTAGCGAACCAGGTCTTGCATTAGCGTGCCTAACTGATAGTCGTTAGGATGCATTAGTGAGTCTGGACTTCGACCGTGTCTGCATGTCAAAAGTTTTGCTTATCATTTTTATCTAAAAACATCTGCTTATCATCCTTAGGAAATTACCTACTCATTATTCTTAGTCTAGACACATTTTACTGCATTGACTGCATGAATAGTGTATAGACAAAATTCATATCTTAGCGTATCTGACAATTCATATCTTAGTGTATCTGTTACTGTAGACCTTGCCTGATATCTCTCGTAAATTTCTCCTTAATTTAAGGGATCCTGGTACTATATATATCTATGCAAATTATGCATTGAGAATACCATCTAACTATCAATTGATGCCACTAAACTCTTCATACCAAAAATCTTTCCTGAAATCGTTTAAGATGGCCTCTACGAATCGACCAAGTTCCTCTGATGAAAGGGCCCGTTCATATACATTATAAACGATTCACAATAGTTGATTACATTGCGAGGTATTTGACCTCTATATGATACATTTTACAAACATTGCATTCGTTTTTAAAAGACAATCTTTCTTTACATCGAAAATTGACATGTATGCATACCATTTCATAATATCCAAACTATAAATGACCTAATCTGTCATTTACTTAATAATAATCTTTAATGAACTTCAACGACTCGAATGCAACGTCTTTTGAAATATGTCATGAATGACTCCAAGTAATATCTTTAAAATGAGCTAATGCACAGCGGAAGATCTCTTTCAAACCTGAGAATAAACATGCTTTCAAGTGTCAACCAAAAGGTTGGTGAGTTCATTAGTTTATCATAATCATTTATTTCCATCATTTTAATAGACCACAAGAATTTCATTTCCAGTTCTCATAAATATACGTCCCATGCATAGAGACAAAAATAATCATTCAAATGGTGAACACCTGGTAACCGACATTAACAATATGCATATAAGAATATCCCCTATCATTCCGGGATCCTCCTTCGGACATGATATAAATTTCGAAGTACTAAAGCATCCGGTACTTTGGATGGGGTTTGTTAGGCCCAATAGATCTATCTTTAGGATTCGCGTCAATTAGGGTGTCTGTTCCCTAATTCTTAGATTACCAGACTTAATAAAATGGGGCATATTCGATTTCGATAATTCAACCATATAATGTAGTTTCGATTACTTGTGTCTATTTCGTAAAACATTTATAAAAATTGCGCATGTATTCTCAGCCCAAAAATATAAAGGGTAAAAAGGCAAATGAAACTCACCATACTGTATTTTGTAGTAAAAATACATATAACATCATTGAACAAGTGTAGGGTTGGCCTCGGATTCACGAACCTATAGTAATTATATATATTTATGTATTTGTCAATATTTGTCTAATAAATTAGGCCAAGTCATAGTGTACCACAATCTAATGCTCGAGACTAATGTGCAAAAGTCAAAGGTTAAAGTAAAAACGAGGTCGCATGCAAAAATACAATAACTTATACAAAAATGATTTTTCGGTCAAACATGACTAAACGGCCACTTCAGCGATTTTTAGAAAAATTATCGGAACTCCGATTGATAAACGGCCAAAGATAAAAGTTACACATTACCAAAAAGATTAAGCATTAAATTTTTACAGAAGTAAACTAAACCTAGACAACTCGTAGTTGCCAACGCGGTTTCGGCGTTTCAAAGTTAATTTTTCAGCTTTAATAAATTTACAAAAGTGACCGAGTAGCCTACTTTGGAGATTTTTAGAAAATTCCTCGAAACTCGGATTGACAAACGGTCAAAGCCTTCAAATTCTCGTTACCACAAAGATATAACATGATTTTTGGCAAAAGTAAACACACATCAGGTCGACCATGACAACTGATACAAAACTGACATTTTTAACAAAAAAGTTTCAGCTCTTTTTAGAATTTTAAAATGTGACCCAACAGTCAACTTTGACGATTTTTAGAAAAATCGTCGAGACTCGAATTGACAATTGGCTAGAGTGGTTTGTTAGACCTTACAGCAAAGAATTCAGTGGTATTTTTGTTTTAATCTGAAACAACGCAGATAAGCGAGAATTTCAGTTTCCGTATCGACGTTTCATCAAAATTTACAAAACTTCTTTTATCCATAACTTGACAACCGTTCAACGAAACGAGACGTGCTTTATATGAAAATTCATCTACTCGACGAGTAGAATCCAAATAACCACTTTTTATTACCCAGAAAGTTAGTTCACTAATTATTATCAGCAATTTTAATTACGAAATTAATTGTTTAATTCATAACTTTCTAACCGTTCATCGAATCCATTCGATATCTAAATGAAAAGTTCTTAATTTTTCGCTAGCTTTCCAATGACATGCATATCTTATACCTTATTTCATCCCTAGTATAACAACCTTTAAGATTCAACATAACCTATCTAAGGGCAATATCAAATGTACAAATATGCATAATCCTAATTTCTCGAGCACTAGTCAGGGATACACTATTAGTATGTAAAAATTAAATTATGAGTACTCACATATCAATATTGAGATTCAATATTGCAGGAAAGATACGCAAACGCAACGGAGATGACAAACACTAAATTGACCTCATGAACATACCCTCGATCATTACCCATCACCTCCATAGCTATAACCCATAATTTCCTTAGCTCTATCCCTCTCATAAAACCTGTTTTGGAATGGCTCGCTCATGACCTCGTCGTAATATTTTATGTATATTTAATACTAATTATACTCCTAATCCTAAGATTAATAATAATATTAATCTTAATAATAATAATAATAATAATAATAATAATAATAATAATAAAATTAGTATATAAATAAAATAAATAAGTAAATATTACGTAGCAATGAATCAAGAATCAAGATATGCATGTCATAATAATTCGTGATATGTGATATGTGATATTACGTAGCAATATCACTTTTTATAACCCAGAATCAAGTAATAATACGTGATATGAGTGTGTTGTGTTTTAAGTGAAATGAATCAAGATAAAATCCTCGAGCTTTATAACATAATTTGTCAAACTGTGGCATGCCCAAAGTTTCCAGCTGGTATCCACCTTCTAACTCTGCCGACACCCTTTATTTTGTTACAATTCAAATGATACGTAAAAGTTATATATTATTTAATATATATTATATTTAATCTTTAGAATTAATTAAATATTATATTAAATTTACGCTCATGGTAAAAATATAATTTTTACAAAAATGACAAGGTCGTGGTCTCACAACTCATGTACCACTTTCGGTTTTTCGGGCGCACTTTCGTACGTTTAGAAAACTAGCCTTTTACGTTTCGTGGCGTGTACCTTTTACAAAAATTTGACTTACTCATCAATAAATTTCCTTTATAAAAATATAACTTATAAAATTGAGCGTTGTGGTCATTTACTTCTATAAATCAGTGACTCGTTGTTTGTCAAAATATTTTATTTTAAATTAAACGTTTTGTGACATGTACCTTTATTAATAACTAGACTTAAATTAATTAAAAACTAACCCACTCAAAGTGTAACTTTATCTTTTGAATATTTTGATCATTTCCTTTTATAAATCCTAGTCTCGTGGTTTATCAAAACATGTTTAATAAGATTAGTTTGAATCAAAACGGTTTGTGACTGATTTGATACTTTTATCAATTTGTAAAATATAAATATAGTTTCATTTAAAAATATAACCTTGTACATATCGTATGGAAATATTAATATAGTATTTAGTTTATCAAAACAACTAACATTTCAAAGTTAATTTCGTTTAGGAAAACTTATAACGCGTAACGTTTATACTTTAAAACTTATGTCGATATAATTCATTTATGCGCCAACGTTTTCCTTAAACTTTCTAAATAAAAATTTTAATATCGATCGAATCAAATAACCAGGTTCTATTATATCGAAAAACGTTTTCGTACGTTTGAAAATAATTCAAACTAATATTATAGAATTCATTTCTCCACTAGCTTTTGTCTACCTCCCAATAAGTGATACTTTGTTCTTACTTGTAAATCACTTTACCATTTATTCCGAATACCGTTAAAAAAGTAAGGGTTTCCTAATTCAAAGTGGACCTCATAACAGAGACTCATAATCAAAGTTCAATGTATCCGATAATTCAATCATTTGATATTATCTTTTAATCTCGTCGATAAACTTACATCGAACAAATACGTTCATGTAAAGTATTATTCATTCAATACCTTGATATCATTTCCAAATTCATAAAAAAATAGATTTCATATCTTATATTCATAATAACTAATCCGTTCAATGTTTCATTAATATAACTCAATTTAAAATCAGACATATGTATATGTATATGTATATATTTATTTACACATAATTGTTCGTGAATCATTTGGCATGGTCAAAGGATATTTGATTACAGAAATATAGTTTCAAAACTTTCGAGACTCAACATTACATATTTTTGCTCATCGTGTCAGGAACATATAAAGATTAAAGTTTAAATTTGATCGGAAATTTCCGGGTCATCACAGTACCTACCCGTTAAAAGAAATTTCGTCCCGAAATTTGATAGAGGTCGTCATGGCTAACAGTAAGAATGTTATTATGACGAATGTAAACTGATACATAGAGTTTTATCATCATTGAGTAATATAGATAACCCAATTTGATTATGCGAAGAGTATAAATGAAGCTATCGCAAAAGAGTGAAAAATGAATAAATGTAGGTTTGACTTAACAGATGGCGTAGTCAAGATTGATTTCCGAAATTTAAGGAATTTAGAAGAAGATCTCCATAATAAGATTTGATTCGTCGGTAATTAAGGAGATTATGATCCTCTTTGGTTATACGCGATAATCTGCTTTGATTGCTCTGTCTATAAATCCACCCCCTTCGTTTCCTTACAACTCACACCTTCTATTCTTTCTTCCTCAATTCATACTTTAAAGTAT
Organism: Rutidosis leptorrhynchoides; assembly: GCF_046630445.1. Taxonomy (NCBI): domain Eukaryota; kingdom Viridiplantae; phylum Streptophyta; class Magnoliopsida; order Asterales; family Asteraceae; genus Rutidosis; species Rutidosis leptorrhynchoides. The sequence continues at coordinate 17,466,265 of NC_092342.1, read as the reverse complement.
TCATTAATATGCTCCATCCCATCCTGATCCTTTATATCCTCTTAACTTTTATATCTGTCATTCTTCTTTTTAATCTGCCACCGGAAGAATCTATTTACTTCTACTATACTCTTGGGTTTATAGTGTTTCTAGTTCTCCCGTGTCTTTATATTGCTATATGCATCGATATATTCGGTTTATAATTTACGGGTGATTTGTTGGGTTTTACATCTTCCCTTATACTTCGATGTCCCTGTTTCTATCTTCTATAATCATTGTCATCCACAGTTAATGTTCTCTTCTATTTGCTGCGGTTTATACCCCAATTTCTGTTTCGGAGCTTTGTCCTTTCGTTTCTTCTTCTTGCGATTAAGTAGCTCTTGTAATGGTCCGGAATTCGTATGTATGGATTTCAGAAGGAATATAGTAATTGTTCTAAGAAGGAAAGGGCAATGGTAAATCCTGATTTGTTAAATTACTAGAATACCCTGAAAAAGACCGAATCATCAAGAAATATTTTCTTGATATGTTTAGAGATTAGATAGAATGTAAGAGTCATGTAAATGGTACATGATGACGGTATATTCTGTGAATCATCACGTCCATTAGAAACTCAGCATGAATTACTTTAATATAATGACGTTGATCAAGTGTCATTATATTATACTAACTCATGCATCAGTTCCCAACACTACTTCAAAACATTCATATTTGAATTTTTCAGAATTTAGAAACTAACACAGTTTCTTTTATGTTGCAGATATTACCGAGAGATAAATGATCTCAGATAAGGATAGTGGTGAAGATATCTCCAGAAATATGAAGAATATGTATAATGGGAGATACGAAGATATCTTATAATATTTAAGATATGATGATGATGAAGAATATCTGTCCGTGAAGGTTTAGAATAAAAAGTAAGGTGTTTGCTAACGAGTTCATTAGGCACTGAATCATTTGGATCCTTTGAAGGCAGAATCAGTCTCTGTGATTTGTCCACGGCTTCCTTCATACTTTGCTCAATTCGTTTTTCAGTACCAAATCCTTTCTTTTTCTGAGCTTTACCAACTCACTATCTTTTATTATCAAACTTTTGACCATTTAAACCATCTACCATTTTTATGTTTCCTCTGCATTTAATGCTATAATATCTGAATCTCTGGTTATCAATCCGAGATGGGTTCAGAAGAATCGTGTTTTAGATGATTAAACGCTGGTGGTAATATGGTGGAATATGAAAGGTTCCCCAGTAATAATGACGAAAGGGCAACGTATCTATCGGGGTTATAATAAGACTGGTCCGACTGAAAAATCGAAGTTGACTTGCTGGAGCTGTGACAAAATTGGCTACTTTGAAAAGAAATCGAAATGTTGTTTTTGCTAAAAAAAAATTGGATGCGGGTACATGTAAAACTACGACCTTGGTTTCGAGAGCTTTTCAGGTACAAGGCTTCGGGTAATGTGTGATTGGATCATCATCTCGATTGTTCAATGTTTGAAGTGTCTTCCGGAATTTCGAAGGGTTTTAATTGCAGATTGTCATAGTCAATATCCAAATGATGGAATTGTCCTGACTTCCGAATGATTTTCATATTCATCTGAGTGTTACGATTAAAAGTGACGTTCTATCACAGTTTTGAAGTCAAAGTATAGTTTTGAAAAATATAGGGATCTAAGAGCGATGATTTCGGTTGTATCTCGAGTTGAATTCTGAAATTTCCAAAATCAGAATATGTAATTAGATTCGAATGAGTATGGTTGTTTTGATTTCTATAGAGTAATGCATATTGGTATAGTTGATGATTGTTGAATCAGAATTGAAGAACGTAACATATTAATTGTGATTTTATATATCTCTCGGGTATTACCTACCCGTTAAAAAAAATTTCACAAATAATATTTTGAACCAGAGTGTTCATTACAATCTTTATAAAAATATATGTGGGTATATTTTCTTCAGATGTAATACAGATTCAATGAGTTGATATCATACTAAGCTCATCTGATTTTCGGCTTGAATTAGAAATGAAAAATCTCTAAAACATTAGAGATTACATAATTCTTGCGGAGTATTTCACTAATGTAATCAATACTTCAATATTTATAAGTATTTCCTTAGTGAATCATGCTGATGTTTATAGAACTTTTGTTAACTTCACAAGATACGAATGTTGTTTTCCCAGTAAGTTTCGAATATACCAAGAATGAAAGTGTAAAATCAAACATGTTATTGAATGATACACTTGATTTATTATGAACCGGAGTTCATTAAATTGAAACAGAGATTGTGGTTAACGATGATTAAGTTGTTAATGAAGGATGTACATCATAAGATATTAGTAATATGAATTTAAACGAGTAGTATCTACTCTTTTTCAATTCATACTTAATAGTTTAGTACAAAAGATTTATTATAATTCCAGAATTCATATATATAAAATATATAATAAATCTTCAGAAGGAATGAGTTAATACTATATAACTCGTTGATACAACATATTCGTTGTTGATTGGTAATGATTTCCACAGTGATTCTTGAACTGATGGAATTTGTGATCTCATAGGTGTTGCTGATTCTGACGATGCTGACGTTAGTGACTATACTGGTGATGCTAACGGTACTGTTGCTGCTGATGATACTTCCGGTAACTGCTAGCGATGCTTGTATAACAAGTCTAGTTTGTAAATCGCGCACCATTCTTATTAGGGTTTTGATTCTTCCTTGAATCATTTTGGTTCACTCATCTGATTTAGGGTTAGGGTGGAAATAGATAATCTCTAAGACTTTAGAGATTACATAATCGCCATAGAATGTTCTTCCGATGAAGTTATGAATCAATACTTCATCGTTTGTTGTTGTTAGTACTCCTTGGTATCTATGGTGCGTGTGATGTTGATATCCGAGATACAGATTATGATGTTGAGGCGTGTGATGCTGCTGATGTTTAGGGTATCGAGGTTTGCGATGTTGATGCTACTGGTGGTACTGATTATGCTGCTGGTGCTGCTGATGGTGTTTGTAATTCTTGCACCATAAGCTCTAAAGCTGTCACGCGAGCACGAAGTTCATTAACTTCTGCTAGTATACCGGGATGATTATCGGTTGGGACAAGCGGGTAAATAAAATTTAGAATTTGATGTAATATATAATCGTGACGAGATACTCTGGAAATGAGAGAGAAAATTGTTTCTCGAATAGGTTCGCCGGTAAGTGCTTCAGGTTCATTGCCAAGAGGGCAATTTGGTGGATGGAAGGGATCACCTTCTTCTTGTCTCCAATGATTGAGGAGGCTACGAACCCATCCCCATTTCATCCAGAATAGATGATGGCTGATTGGTTGATCCATTCCGGTCACACTGTTTTCAGAGCTCGAATGAAACTCCATATCGGAAAAGCTATCATACTCTGAGGAATTCGAACCGGTTGAGGGATCCATCTCGTATGATCAAGGGAATGAAATTTTTTTTGATATGAAATAGATTATAGGAATTAAATTTAGTATTCTTCAATACATAATTTACATATGTATATATATTACCAAAATCCCATAAATTACGGAGGAATCTTTGAAAAATGTCAGTCAAAGTTCACAGTAACAGATATGCCAGGATAAGATTTCGTCTATACACTATTATGCAATAAATGCAAGAAAACGCGTCTAGACTTAAGAATGATAAGCAGGTAATTTTTCTACAGATGATAAGTAGATGATTTTCGACACGAAATGATAAGCAAAAACTTTTGATATGCAGACACGGTCGAAGTCCAGACTCACTAATGTATCCTAACGACTTATCAGTTAGACACACTAATGCAGACCTGGTTCGCTAAGACCACCGCTCTGATACCAACTGAAAGGGCCCGTTCATATACATTATAAACGATTCACAATAGTTGATTACATTGCGAGGTATTTGACCTCTATATGATACATTTTACAAACATTGCATTCGTTTTTAAAAGACAATCTTTCTTTACATCGAAAATTGACATGTATGCATACCATTTCATAATATCCAAACTATAAATGACCTAATCTGTCATTTACTTAATAATAATCTTTAATGAACTTCAACGACTCGAATGCAACGTCTTTTGAAATATGTCATGAATGACTCCAAGTAATATCTTTAAAATGAGCTAATGCACAGCGGAAGATCTCTTTCAAACCTGAGAATAAACATGCTTTCAAGTGTCAACCAAAAGGTTGGTGAGTTCATTAGTTTATCATAATCATTTATTTCCATCATTTTAATAGACCACAAGAATTTCATTTCCAGTTCTCATAAATATACGTCCCATGCATAGAGACAAAAATAATCATTCAAATGGTGAACACCTGGTAACCGACATTAACAATATGCATATAAGAATATCCCCTATCATTCCGGGATCCTCCTTCGGACATGATATAAATTTCGAAGTACTAAAGCATCCGGTACTTTGGATGGGGTTTGTTAGGCCCAATAGATCTATCTTTAGGATTCGCGTCAATTAGGGTGTCTGTTCCCTAATTCTTAGATTACCAGACTTAATAAAATGGGGCATATTCGATTTCGATAATTCAACCATATAATGTAGTTTCGATTACTTGTGTCTATTTCGTAAAACATTTATAAAAATTGCGCATGTATTCTCAGCCCAAAAATATAAAGGGTAAAAAGGCAAATGAAACTCACCATACTGTATTTTGTAGTAAAAATACATATAACATCATTGAACAAGTGTAGGGTTGGCCTCGGATTCACGAACCTATAGTAATTATATATATTTATGTATTTGTCAATATTTGTCTAATAAATTAGGCCAAGTCATAGTGTACCACAATCTAATGCTCGAGACTAATGTGCAAAAGTCAAAGGTTAAAGTAAAAACGAGGTCGCATGCAAAAATACAATAACTTATACAAAAATGATTTTTCGGTCAAACATGACTAAACGGCCACTTCAGCGATTTTTAGAAAAATTATCGGAACTCCGATTGATAAACGGCCAAAGATAAAAGTTACACATTACCAAAAAGATTAAGCATTAAATTTTTACAGAAGTAAACTAAACCTAGACAACTCGTAGTTGCCAACGCGGTTTCGGCGTTTCAAAGTTAATTTTTCAGCTTTAATAAATTTACAAAAGTGACCGAGTAGCCTACTTTGGAGATTTTTAGAAAATTCCTCGAAACTCGGATTGACAAACGGTCAAAGCCTTCAAATTCTCGTTACCACAAAGATATAACATGATTTTTGGCAAAAGTAAACACACATCAGGTCGACCATGACAACTGATACAAAACTGACATTTTTAACAAAAAAGTTTCAGCTCTTTTTAGAATTTTAAAATGTGACCCAACAGTCAACTTTGACGATTTTTAGAAAAATCGTCGAGACTCGAATTGACAATTGGCTAGAGTGGTTTGTTAGACCTTACAGCAAAGAATTCAGTGGTATTTTTGTTTTAATCTGAAACAACGCAGATAAGCGAGAATTTCAGTTTCCGTATCGACGTTTCATCAAAATTTACAAAACTTCTTTTATCCATAACTTGACAACCGTTCAACGAAACGAGACGTGCTTTATATGAAAATTCATCTACTCGACGAGTAGAATCCAAATAACCACTTTTTATTACCCAGAAAGTTAGTTCACTAATTATTATCAGCAATTTTAATTACGAAATTAATTGTTTAATTCATAACTTTCTAACCGTTCATCGAATCCATTCGATATCTAAATGAAAAGTTCTTAATTTTTCGCTAGCTTTCCAATGACATGCATATCTTATACCTTATTTCATCCCTAGTATAACAACCTTTAAGATTCAACATAACCTATCTAAGGGCAATATCAAATGTACAAATATGCATAATCCTAATTTCTCGAGCACTAGTCAGGGATACACTATTAGTATGTAAAAATTAAATTATGAGTACTCACATATCAATATTGAGATTCAATATTGCAGGAAAGATACGCAAACGCAACGGAGATGACAAACACTAAATTGACCTCATGAACATACCCTCGATCATTACCCATCACCTCCATAGCTATAACCCATAATTTCCTTAGCTCTATCCCTCTCATAAAACCTGTTTTGGAATGGCTCGCTCATGACCTCGTCGTAATATTTTATGTATATTTAATACTAATTATACTCCTAATCCTAAGATTAATAATAATATTAATCTTAATAATAATAATAATAATAATAATAATAATAATAATAAAATTAGTATATAAATAAAATAAATAAGTAAATATTACGTAGCAATGAATCAAGAATCAAGATATGCATGTCATAATAATTCGTGATATGTGATATGTGATATTACGTAGCAATATCACTTTTTATAACCCAGAATCAAGTAATAATACGTGATATGAGTGTGTTGTGTTTTAAGTGAAATGAATCAAGATAAAATCCTCGAGCTTTATAACATAATTTGTCAAACTGTGGCATGCCCAAAGTTTCCAGCTGGTATCCACCTTCTAACTCTGCCGACACCCTTTATTTTGTTACAATTCAAATGATACGTAAAAGTTATATATTATTTAATATATATTATATTTAATCTTTAGAATTAATTAAATATTATATTAAATTTACGCTCATGGTAAAAATATAATTTTTACAAAAATGACAAGGTCGTGGTCTCACAACTCATGTACCACTTTCGGTTTTTCGGGCGCACTTTCGTACGTTTAGAAAACTAGCCTTTTACGTTTCGTGGCGTGTACCTTTTACAAAAATTTGACTTACTCATCAATAAATTTCCTTTATAAAAATATAACTTATAAAATTGAGCGTTGTGGTCATTTACTTCTATAAATCAGTGACTCGTTGTTTGTCAAAATATTTTATTTTAAATTAAACGTTTTGTGACATGTACCTTTATTAATAACTAGACTTAAATTAATTAAAAACTAACCCACTCAAAGTGTAACTTTATCTTTTGAATATTTTGATCATTTCCTTTTATAAATCCTAGTCTCGTGGTTTATCAAAACATGTTTAATAAGATTAGTTTGAATCAAAACGGTTTGTGACTGATTTGATACTTTTATCAATTTGTAAAATATAAATATAGTTTCATTTAAAAATATAACCTTGTACATATCGTATGGAAATATTAATATAGTATTTAGTTTATCAAAACAACTAACATTTCAAAGTTAATTTCGTTTAGGAAAACTTATAACGCGTAACGTTTATACTTTAAAACTTATGTCGATATAATTCATTTATGCGCCAACGTTTTCCTTAAACTTTCTAAATAAAAATTTTAATATCGATCGAATCAAATAACCAGGTTCTATTATATCGAAAAACGTTTTCGTACGTTTGAAAATAATTCAAACTAATATTATAGAATTCATTTCTCCACTAGCTTTTGTCTACCTCCCAATAAGTGATACTTTGTTCTTACTTGTAAATCACTTTACCATTTATTCCGAATACCGTTAAAAAAGTAAGGGTTTCCTAATTCAAAGTGGACCTCATAACAGAGACTCATAATCAAAGTTCAATGTATCCGATAATTCAATCATTTGATATTATCTTTTAATCTCGTCGATAAACTTACATCGAACAAATACGTTCATGTAAAGTATTATTCATTCAATACCTTGATATCATTTCCAAATTCATAAAAAAATAGATTTCATATCTTATATTCATAATAACTAATCCGTTCAATGTTTCATTAATATAACTCAATTTAAAATCAGACATATGTATATGTATATGTATATATTTATTTACACATAATTGTTCGTGAATCATTTGGCATGGTCAAAGGATATTTGATTACAGAAATATAGTTTCAAAACTTTCGAGACTCAACATTACATATTTTTGCTCATCGTGTCAGGAACATATAAAGATTAAAGTTTAAATTTGATCGGAAATTTCCGGGTCATCACATCTGACTCCGAAGACAGCGTGACAGGAGCACACCAACCAATCAACTACCGTGATTACTGGAGAAAATGGGGATGGGTTCGCGACATACTCACCCTATGGAGAAAGGAAGAAGGTACTCCATATCATGAATCAAATCTACCACCTAACCTTGGAGTACTTGACCCGCTCACCGGCGAACCCGTTCGCAATACTGTTTATACCCTATTTGCAAGAATTTTTCGTCTTGAAACTACCATTAATGGAACTAGAGAAGATATCCAACCTCTACCTCACATTGATAAATAACTCGGGTTAGTAGAAAAAGTTAGAGAACTCCGAGCTCGAGTATTAACTTTAGAGAGCACGGTATATAATTTGCAATCATCAACAGTATCACCAACACCAGTAACATCACCAGCCTTAGCACCAATGGCACCAGTACCACCAACAACCCAAGTTTCAACAATCCATGCCTCAACATCTCATTCTGTACCTCGAGTATAATTATCGTTCCACAAATCATTCTACATCATTTATCTTCGTTCGACATGACGATTATGTAAACTCTAATGTTTTAGAGATTATGTATCATAGTTCTAATCGTAAATCTGATGAGTTTAATATCACATTGACTCATTAAATCCATAATTACATCTGAAGAAAATATATATGTAAATAAATTTTCATAAAGATTGTGATTAAAAATTATTTCGTACAAACTGTTAATGGTAAAAATATTTTAACGGGTAGGTAATACCCGAGAAATATTTAAGATTTCACATTAATAAGTTACATTGTACAGTCTTCGAATCTGATTCAACGGTCGATTACCATCCTACCTACATCTATCGATATACGAATCTGTTCACCACAGAATAACCATTTTCATTCAAATTCAATTTCATATTTGGATTTTTACTTACCAGAATCCAACAAGTGGCATAATGAAGAAATAATGGACACAATAAAAATTGATTAGAAACAGACTAATTAACAATATGGAATTTTGTTAAGAAACCATGCTAACTGTTCCAGCTAACTGTTCCTAGCTAACTGATTACATTCTATTTATCGCATTTTATTTATTGCAATTTAAATATCGCAATTTACATTCCCGCAATTTTATTTATTGTCATCTAATTTCTGTTATTTACTTTACGCACTTTAGTTATCGTTATTTAATTCCTGTTATTTATTTTACGCACTTTAAATATCGGGACACGTATACAAGGTTTTGACATATCATATCGATGCATATATATATATTATTTGGAATCACCATAGACACTCTATATGCATTAATGATCGAGTTCTCTATACAGGGTTGAGGTTGATTCTATAATAATATATATACTTTGAGTTGTGATCGAGTCTGAGACATGTACACGGGTCCCGATACGTATTAATTAATTCGGATATTATATATTAAGCTATATATGTATTATCGGACTGTTAATTGTGGACTATCAAATATGGACTGTCGACATTGGATAATTAAAATGAATTAAAATATTGATTATAACATATGAAACTAAACATATCTTCAAGTTTGCCACTTGATTTCATCTTAAATTTCATTTGTATCTTGACGATTACAATCTGCGTTCAAACCTTTCATGATTCTTGAAAACACCTCAATCGATAGGATGAATCAACCGCACTTCATTAACGGAAGGAAAGATTTATGTATATAGTTAAGCACCTGAGAAACTCTCGGCAACTGAGTAAAAGTTTAACATGTAGCCGCGTCAGATCCTTTGACATTTATTAGCAAAAATAACTTTGCGATCCTTTTTTTAAAGTAGCCAATTTTGTCACAGCTCCAGCAAGTCAACTTCGACTTTTCATTCGAAATAGCCTTACTATAATCCTGATATATACAATTACCCTTTTGATACTGGAGAATTCTTTTATATTCCACCATATTACCAGCAGACGTACCAACAACCTCGTTGCTTCTTGGCTTAAATCTCTCTGACAAATCATTATATTTATTCGTTGAAACCCTATCATATACTCATCCACATCTTGTAGCGAGAACTGCCATACCAATTACCGGGAATCAGCAATCAGTACTTTGAAAACTCACAGCATATCTACATCAACAGTTATATGTATGACATATATCGCTTAGAATTATGATCTTCCATTCTGAAATTCAGAAAAGCACCCAGTCTGTGAATTAATGCTCTAAATTTTAAAAAGTTGAATGAAGCAACAAAAACTATGGATGATTTTAACAGTCAAAAGTTTGATAAAAAAAAAGATACGTTGGAAAAGCTCAAAAGGAAGTTTGGTACTGAAAAACGAATTGAGCAAACCATGAAGGAGACTCTGAGCAAATCACAAGGACTAAACTTGTACATAAAGAACCCTGATGATTCTGATTCTGATGAAGTCTTTAGTGAATATCTTGCTCCTTATTTATTCTAAATCCTTGCGAAAGGATTTTCTTCATCAACATTCGATCTCAGAAATTCTGAAAATATCATCATAAATATCTTTGATATTTCCGAGAATATTTTCATAACAATTCTTATCTGAAATCATTAATCTCTTCGTGCTATCAGTGTTACATCATATAGAAACTATTAGTTTCTATATTCTGTAAACTTTCGAGCTTGAAATATGAATGTTAGTGAAGTAATGTTGGGAACTGATGCATGAGTTAGTATAACATAATGACACTTGATCAACGTGATTATATTACAGTAAGTCATGCTGAGTTTCTAATAGAACGTGATGATTCACAGATCATAACGTCATCATCTGCCATGTTACACGACTCTTACATTCTACCCAATCTTCAAGTATATCAAGAACATATATTCTTAATAGTTCTATCTTTTCAGATATTCTAGTAATTTGAAAAATCAAGATCGTGCCATTACGATTTCCTTCTAGAACATTAACTATGTTCATTTCAAAATCCATATCTACGAATTCCGGACCATTATTCGCTTGACTTGAAGTCGGGAAGAGGAGACGAAAGTATGGAACTCTTGAATATAAAGAAAATATAAAGCTCGACAACAACACATAAATTACAAACCGTGCATATCAATACGTATTGCCACGTAAAGGCACGGGAAAATTAAAAACACTATAACCCCAAGATAATAGTAGAAGTAAATATAATCCTCCGGTGGTAGATGAAAGAGAAGAATGACAGATATGAAAGTTAAGAGTATATTAAGGATCAGAACTGGATGGAGCATATTAATGAATGCTTTAAAAATATGAATCAGGGGAGAAAGAATGGAAGGTGTGAGCTGTGAAAATAAGGAAACGAAGGGAGTGGATTTATAGTAAAATATCCGACAGAGCAATCGAAACAGATTATTGCATTTAATCAAAGAAGATCTGATTTCCTATATCGCCGAAGAACCAAATCTTATTACGAAGATTTTCTTTAAATCCCATGAATTCCGGAAATCAATCATAACTACGTCATCAGTTTCCTCTCTTGTGATAGCTTCGATTATACTCTTCGCGTAATCAAATTTTTTTTTATCTATATTACTCACTGATGATAAAACTCTAATTTCTAGCTCGGATACGTCATGAAAACATACTTATTGTCAGCCATGACCATTCCACTCAAATTTCGGGACGAAATTTCTTTAACGGGTAGGTACTGTGACGACCCGGAAATTTCTGACCAAATTAAAACTTAATCTTTATATGTTCCAACACAATAAGCAAAGCCTGTAATGTTGAGTCTAGAAATGTTTGAACTATTTATATAGATTCATTTAACCTGTGACTATTTCCGACTATTCACAAACAATTGTGTGTAAATAAATATGTAAATATATAAACATGTATAAATATAAGAGTGCATATTAAGTTGTATTAATAAAATACAAAATAATCATTTGAATTGAAAATGTAAAATAATGTACAAGATAATTAAGATTAAAATTTATTTATGATTTAAACGAATTCTTATTTTTATTTATTATCATTTTTATGATATTATTTAGTTATTTTATTAGAATTATTATTAATATTATTAGGGTATTTACTATTAATATTTATTAAAAATAAAAATAGGGAATCCCATTATGTTAGAAGTAACTATCAATTTTTTTTCTTTTTCTTCACATGAAAATAATTTACGTACTTCATGTCTCCAGTTTGTTACAAGTCTACTTCACAAATCAATTGGAAATCAATTTAACTGTTAAATCATGTACCTAATCACTCTATATAAGTTACAAACTGCAATTTGAGTTGAAAACAAAGAAAACCCAAAAAATAAGCTCGACACTCTGTACATTCATCTTTTTCACCATATTTTGATTTAGAACAAATTTTCAAAATGTAATAATGCAGTCATGTTAGGAATCGTCTATCTAAACTATCTGTAAGTTTTCAATCCTCAATTCTTTCTATTAATTTCTAATTTGAGAGTCAAAGTTTTGGTTTTCAAAGTCAACTAAGTGTTCTTGAATCAAATTCGAGTTTGTTTTGATATCTCCAGTTAATTTGATGATCCATAAAGATTATAGGAATGATTTACAACAAAATTCATGTTGTAATCATAACCTATAACACTCTTAATCTAAAAATCAATTTTTGAGTTCTTGAGTTCTTCACAGTGATATACACTAACGTGAATTCGAAACAAATTTCAAAAACTAAAAATGTAGAGTTGTTAGGAATCATTTACTTAAACTTCCTGCAAAATCTCAAGTTCCAATTCTTGATAACGAATTCGAATTTGCGAGTCAAAGTTAAATTGTCAAAAGTCAACTGTTTTGTTCTTGGAGAAATTAGAGCTTGTTTTGATGTTTTAAGTTCAATTGACGATTTCAATAGTTTTTAGGAATGATTTGAAACATGTTTCATGTTGTAAAGATTGTCCAAAACGAACTCAAAATTGAAAACAAAATTTTTTTTTTCTTGACTACGAGCAAGCAGTAGGATTTTTTTGTTTTTTCCTCATTTTTTTAATATCATGAACACATTTTTATTTTTTGTTTCATGTTTGTTTAGAAGTCTTAAAACCATTTTGATGATTGACTATTAAGAATGAAGTTGTTTGATTGTTTAGATTTTGGTGAAGAAGATGAAGTGGGTTGAAACATGTAATAGATAAGTATTTGGGTTTGTATTATAAATCAGAAAAACTAAAATGGAGGAATGGTAAGGGTGTTGATGAGTGAACGAGAGGTCTCGGGTTCGAGCCCGGCTTGGTGCAATATTTTTAAAACTGACTCCTAAGGTAGTTTTATACTTTTAAAAATTATTATTATTATTAATATTATTATTATTATTATCCTTAGGTATTTCTACAATTATTAATTTTACAAAACAAAAGATATATATGTAAATATATTATTACATAAAATATACTAATATTATATAAAATTATGTTTCAACTAATATTATTGATATAACATTAATTAAATATCAAATAAGTATCATAATATATTATAAGAATAATTAATACATAACAAATATATTAACTTAATTGATTTATACTATAATGTGTTAATACTTGATATAGGTTCGTGAATCCGAGGCCAACCCTGCATTGTTCAATGTCGTCATATGTATTTTTACTACAAAATACAGTATTGTGAGTTTCATTTACCTTTTTACCCTTTATATTTTTGGACTGAGAATGCATGCGCAACTTTTATAACTGTTTTACGAAATAGACACAAGTAATCGAAATTACGTTCTATGGTTGAATGATCGAAACTGAATATGCCCCTTTTTATTAAGTCTGGTAATCTAAGAATTAGGGAACAGACACCCTAATTGACGCGAACTCTAAAGATAGATCTATCGGGCCCAACAAGCCCCATCCAAAGTACCGGATGCTTTAGTACTTCGAAATTTATATCATGTCCGAAGGAGGATCCCAAAATGATGGGGATATTCTTATATGCATATTGTGAATGTCGGTTACCAGGTGTTCAATCCATATGAATGATATTTTTGTCTCTATGCATGGGACCTATGATTATGAGAAATGGAAGTATGAAATCTTGTGGTCTATTAAAATTATGAAATGATTCTTTATGATAAACTAATGAACTCACCAACCTTTTGGTTGACACTTTAAAGCATGTTTATTCTCAGGTACGAAAGAAATCTTCCGCTGTGCATTTGCTCATATTAGAGATATTACTTGGAGTCATTCATGACATATTTCAAAAGATGTTGCATTCGAGTCGTTGAGTTCATCAAGATTATTATTAAGTCAATTATATTTGGATATATTATGAAATGCTTTACATGCCTGTCAACTGTCGATGTAACGAAAGTTTTCTTTTAAAAACGAATGCAATGTTTGTAAAATTTATCATATAGAGGTCAATTACCTCGCGATGTAATCAACTGTTGTGAATCGTTTGTAATCGATATGGACTTCGTCCAGATGGATTAGGACGGGTCTCTACATCATCGCCCCCTACAGCTTTTACATAGTTTTTCCACCATGTAAGTGCACCATCCTGTAATGTGCATGAAGCATACTTTGTCCTATCCCCTTTCGCACAACCACTAATTTTAAATACGGACTCGAGCTTTTCGAACCATCGGGTTAAACCGACTGGTCCTTCTGTTATGTTGAATGATGATGGTTTGCAACCTTGAAATGCTTTATATGAGCATCCAACACGAGGGTTGGTGTTGTTTGCTGCTGCTCTTGCCGCTTCGACCCAAATCATACGGTCATTTATGCGTTGGTTGATAAACTTCTCGATTTCTTGTTCCGTCATTCGGTTTAATCGAGCCATGTTTCTTCAATAAACATATAAGATAATTAATCACATAGAATATTATAGATGTAGCGAGTAATTAATGGTACATCGTGGCATATTAATAATATGAACCAATTATTATAAAAGCCTTTTCTTCTTATTAGCACTTTATAATTATATCCAGGGTAGTACCTACCCGTTAAATTCATACTTAATAGCTTAGTACAAAAATTAACTACTACAATCTAGATAATATTCTATTATGAAAAATTTAATGCATTAATACTTCACGCTTATTCTTTTGGTACAATATTTTACAATAATTCAATACCACTATTTTACATAAAACATATGTAAGATGAAATATAGCACACGATATATTATTATATAAGGCGTGAAGTCGAATAGCTGCAAAAACAGATTAGAAACGACGAGGCTTTATTGGGAATTCAAGGAAATCTGGGAAATCATAGAATTTTCGCTTCCCTACTGTCAGAGTGCGTATTTCAGCGGTAAGTCTAGGTTTTGGTTGGGGTTCAGTAGATGACATTTCTGTAGTATTGGTAAGACATGGTTGACTAGGTTTGGTAGTATCGGGAGCACTTGGTACAATAATTGTTATATTAGTTTCTGCTTTTGGAATTTCTGGGTTATCGATTATAGGTTCCTCTTCTGGTTCCTCTGGGAATTGTGAGTCTTCCAAAAATGCATCCGACTCTAGGTCATCATCGTCATCAGTTATATAGATGATTGATACACCTTCCTTCGGGTCATCATCGTTACCAGATAAGTCGATGATTGGTACTTTTGCTGGAGATTCAACTTCGGAGTCACTGAATGTGATAATGAGATTGTTGCTAGAAGTAGACATCTATCATACATTAACTACCACATTAAAAATATATCACATAATATTTATATATTATAATATTCAATTTTTGACCAAAAATGATAAGCGATGGTTTTCAAAAACAAGTTCGGTCAAAGTCCAGACTCACTAATACATCCTAACAAATACTGGTTAGACACACTAATGCAATTTCTGGTTCGCTAAGACCTCTACTCTGATACCAACTGAAACGACGGGTCCATATTACTATAAACGTAGTACGTTATTCATTGGTCCCATAGCGAGGTATTTGACCTCTATATGATACGTTTTAGAAAATATTGCATTCGTTTCTTAAAAAGTACACTATTATTATACATAATGCATGTTTTAAACAATTGGGTGATTATTTAAGGAATAATCCCCATAATACATCGGTTTTCAAACACTACACACGTGACATAACAGTCGAATATAATACATGATAAAGGTTTTATTGAATGCAACACTTCATTTAAACAAAAGGCACAGCTTGCTCAGATAATGCAACAGCGAAAGACTTTCTTAAGGACCTGAGAATAAACATGCTTAAACAGTCAACACAAAGGTTGGTGAGATATATAGGTTTAAAGCTAGCATCGATATAAATACAGACCACAAGATTTCATAGTTACAAACATTTCAATAAAGATATTCTATAAGTTGTTGAGCGCTTCGGTAACCATACTTAACCATTAATGTGGCATATTCCCTTTATTATGAAATCTCCCTACACTGTACCAAGTGTAGTAAAAATGAAGTACTATGCAACCTCTTACGATACTAGAGCGACTAGCCCAGTTAGGGTTGTCAAACCCGATAGATCTATCAATAGGATTCGCGCTTATATGTTCTTACAACATGTAAATATTAGTTACCAAGCTATTAGGGAAGATATGCAATGTGGTACAACTCAACGTAGAATATATTTTAAGTACTTGTGTCCATGGCGTAAAACATAAAATACATATATTCTCATCCCAAAATATTTTTAGAGTTTAAAAATGGGACTATATACTCACAGTAGTAAAAGTATATTAATAATAAGTTTTCAGCTTATTAAAAATATGGCCGTCGTCCTTGGATTCACGAACTTATAACAATAATAATGATTCAGATAATAATACGACATGTGAATAAAATAAAACAAGTTCATAGAATTAATTTTTAACATTTTTATGTTAGTAGTCCTTTGTTAGTAGTCCAAAATAGTCCGAAATGTCCAACAGTCTAATATTCGGTATATATATAATCTTAAAATTACCCCACGACGTATTGTATACGTATTGTCTTTGCATCAACCCAGAGACGTATTGTATACTTATTGTCTTAGAATTTATCAAAACGTATTGTATACTTATTGTCTTAGGATTTATCAAAACGTATTGTATACTTATTGTCATGGAATGTACCAAGATTATTATATATATATACAATCTCGGAATTAACTAAGATTATAATATTTTGTTATACTAATGATAACATGTCCAAATATATAAAGGATATATGAAAAGTTAGCAAGGATATAGTTAATATAGTTTTTACAATATAAATTTCGTCCATACAACGTTAATTTTAGCAGATTTTGTTTTGCTCGCCAAATATTCATTACAACTCCGTTTAAAGTGAATCAAATTGCTATGGATTCCTTAAGAAGTTAATTTTTCAAAAATAATTCGAAAAGTTAAGCCCATGTATTAATATTCATAGTTTTACCCTCTTTTTATGTCGGTGGACAGATTTGGAAGAATCCCGGCACCCACCCAATATATGATTTTTGATAAAATACTTCCACTTTGTCTAAAATCATGAAAAAAATATGGGAAGTCTTATTTACATATATTAACATATTTCCAAAGTATTAGCCTCGAACTCAAAGTCTAAGATAGGTTTTTAATTCCCAACCCAAAACAGCCCGCGGTTTTACTACGACGGCGTATGTCCGGTTTTACGGTGTTCTTCGTGTTTTCATATTTTAAATCATTAAGTTA
This sequence comes from Rutidosis leptorrhynchoides, assembly GCF_046630445.1. Lineage (NCBI taxonomy): Eukaryota > Viridiplantae > Streptophyta > Magnoliopsida > Asterales > Asteraceae > Rutidosis > Rutidosis leptorrhynchoides. The sequence continues at coordinate 17,448,809 of NC_092342.1, read as the reverse complement.
GCATATCATATAGATATAGAACATGTGTAAAGTTGATTTTAAAAGTTAAGTTAGAAGGATTAACTTTAATTTCGAATAAGTTTCGAATTAACTAAACTATGTTCTAGTGATTACAAGTTTAAATCTTCGAATAAGATAGTTATATATATATGAATCGAAGGATGTTATGAACATCATTACTACCTCAAGTATAGTAGGTAAACCTACTAAAAATGATGAGAAAATAACTTGAGCTTCAAAGGATCTTTGATGGCTTGGAAGTTCTTGAAGCAGAATCATGACACGAAAACAAGTTCAGGTAAGATTACTACTTGATTTAAGATAGTTATGTTTATAGGAATTGAACCAAAGCATGGATATGATTATTACCTTAATTAATAATGAAAAGTTATTGAGATTAGATGGAAGTTCTTGATCTTTGATGAGTTGTTGGATTGAATCAAAAAGATTGGAAGTAATCTTGCAACTTCTTGATTCTAGGTTGTTTTTATGATGATCAAAGCTTGTAATTGAAGCTAAATGATGGGGAAAATGCTTGGAGATGATCAAGTATGAAGTTAGGAGTATTTTAAGAGAGAATTGGGAGTGTAAGTATGAGAAAATGGAATGAAGAAATGGTGTGCATGCATAAAAACGTTTTAGTTTATAAAGAAAGAAAAGATTCCTAATTTTATTTTCTTGCTAAATAATTCATGCTACTTGACAAATGGTTGGTTCTATATATTCCTTAATTATTTAAGCCTGCTAAGGAGTAGATTTTTATTGGTATATACCAATAGTAAATACATCTAGAAGCTGGTTATAATACGAGTAGAATTCTTGATGAGAACAAATGGGAATACAATTGTGATTATTTTTGTTAAGTAAGAGTGTTTTGATATATGTATTGAAGTCCTTCAAATGTGTATTAATACATCTTAATACACTATATATATACATTTTAACTGGGTCGTTAAATCATCGTTAGTCGTTACATGTAAGTGTTGTTTCGAAACCTTTAAGTTAACGACCTTGTTAAATGTAATTAATCCCACTGTTATTATATATAATGGGATGTTAAATTGTTATATTATCATGATAACATAGTGTGTTAATATATCTTAATACGATATATAAATATTAAGACGTTATTACAACGATAATCGTTACGTATATATATCGTTTCGAAATCCTTAAGTTAGTAGTCTCATTTTATGTATATAGTTCATTGTTAACATACTTATTGAGATACTTAATTATCATTTCATCATGTTAAATATATATATATAAGTTCATATATATATATATATATTATCATATTATTTACAAGTTATAACGTTCGTGAATCATCGGACAAAGTGGGTGGTCACACGTTACATAAAATTCATTTCAATTAATCAAGTCTTAAAAAGTTTGATTGCTTAATATGTTGGAAACATTTAATCATGTAAATATTAATATCGTTCAATATATAATCATGGAAAAATCCGGGTCATGACAACATTCATTATTTGACAAGGCTACATAAGTGTCTATACAAAAATAACTCTTATACGCGTGCAAAACGAAGCATACAAGCTATCACAGCCTTTTGACCCCAAATAAAGTCTGAATTATTATTTTAAAACCTTACCATTAGAAATTAAACTTCATTAAGTTTTCAACGATATTTGATTCATCAAAAATGGAGTTACGGTTTGAAAGTTACGGCCAAAACAAGTTTCCCAAAGCTGAGAGACTGCAACCGCGCGGAAGCACCTGCAACCGCCCGGTTGCACCCAAAATGGTCCGGATACACCCTGTAACTATACAGATGCATCCTGCAACCGTACGGGAGCTGTTCATAGTACTAGGTCGCTGTTTTCATCATTTTGAGCCCCAAATCTCGTTTTTGCACTATTTTGACACTACAAATCACTTAGAGAACATACATAACTGGTATACAAATGTTTACTAACATCAATTTGACACAAAAAATACTTTTAGATCAAGATTTGATCAAAAACCCATTTGATATGAAACTTTGATAAAACCTAAATTAAACACGGATTAAAGCACGAATTTGACGTGTAAAATACCTTGTAATGATCAAGAAATCACTGATAAAAAATACCCCAAAGCGATTTAACACAAAAACGAGAATCAATAACTAGGGTTTATGAGGATTTGAGAGTGTTTGTGCAAGTGTTATGAGTTTCCAAAAATGGAAACAAGGAAAGAGCAGAGGTTTTAAGGTTCAAGGGTTTCCTTCATATGAGGGAAACCTACTCCGTGTATCACACGGGTATTTGACAGTTTTCAGAAATACAAAACACCTCATTAAGTGTTCCAAACGAGGTCCACTTTAAATAAACAAACCTGTTCTGTGACCCTTGTCACGAACTGGTCTCAACTATATAAATAAATAATTATAAACACGTATTATTAAAATAACATATACTTATTAAAATCAATAATATTAACACACACAGGGTAAAATGGTCATTTCCTGCTAGGCCCAATCTGAGGGTGTTACATTTGTTGGGCTAAACAAATCATAATTAGTTCAGGACACAAACTCACCAAAGGAGTAGTTGAACCTGGCGGGTTAATATTACTATCAATTTCAACCGCCTACAATTGAATCTTCGACGAAGAAACATCAACATCAATCGAACCAACTTTAAAATCGAGCTTATTCATGCCTTATGATACGTCGAATAGTGATCATCATAAACAGAAGAAACAGCTTCCCCAACATGAGTCGAGAGATGAACCTCACCAATATCAATTGCTTCAAAAGTGTAACAGACTGAAACCTGGGCTAGTTGTAAGTGGACTATTTTGCCCTTAGGATTTTATTATGTGTTTTATATACTTTTATTTTTAATTATGTGAATAGTGTTATTTTATTATTGGTTAAGACCAGTTTGTGACAAGGGTCACAGAACAGGTTTGTTTATTTAATTTGGACTCCGTTATGGCCGCCTAACGAGGTACGAAAGATTTTAGATAACTGATAAATACCCGTGTGCTGTGGGGTATGGGTTTTAACCCAAATAAGTGGGTATTACTTGCCTCATTTTCACATTTCTAGACTTTTCCCCAAAATCACTCCCGTACCTACTTTCTTCGCCTCTTGAACCCTAATTCTCCAAATCTAGATTTGATGTTTGATTTGTGTTAGAAATCGATTCTTTGTGTTATATAGATTCAAACAAGGTAAGAATCACCCATTTTCATTACCTAAATTTGTGTCAAATTGGGTTTGAAGTTAGGTTTTTGTCAAAGTGGGTTTTGATGTCAAAATTGCTTAATTTGTTGTTGTTTTGATTTAATGTTTGTGGGTTTAAGTCCCAAAAGGTTTTATAAACAAGATGTGATAAGTTTTGAGGTTTAAAACGAGTATATGGTCGAGATTTGGTGATTTTTGGCTCAAACCCGTCACTTTTTCCAAATTTCAGCAGCTCAAGAACACACTCGATAGTGTGTCTTTTGGAAGTGGGTCGTGTGTGTACACACTCGGTCGAGTGTCTTTTGAATTGGGACGTGTGTCTACACACTCGGTAGTGTGTCTTTTGAAAAGAAATTTGGTCGAGTGTCTCTACTCATTCGGCCGTGTGTCTACACACTCGACCGAGTGCCTATGACACACACTACCGAGTTGGGTAGTGTGTCTTTTCAACATTTTGATAAATTTGTGTTGGACATAACTTTCAAATCGTAACTCCGTTTTTGATGAATCAAATATCGTTAGAATCGATTGAAGAGTACTTTTCAATGATTACTTTTAAGAAGCTGGATCAAACTGTTTTTAGGACGGGAAAATAGGTTTTGGCGTGTGTGTTCCGTTTTCCACGTACTTGTTTGACAATAGTGAATGGAGTTACGTTGTGGACTTGTGAAATGATGTTATGACCTAGTTTATAGTATGATTTGATTATACTATTGATTGAGATATGTATATTGACTTCGTTTGTGTTGTTCTCAGGTGATAAGAACAAGAAAGAAGCTCAGAAGTAAGATAACTGAGTTGTACCTGGTAATCAGTGAGTGGGTCTATCTCCGGATAGAGTTTAAGTAGCATATCATGCTACTGTGATCGACTCTTTTACCATGCATAGTGTAGGGATTACCATGTTAGAATAATATAGTATGCCTGATGTTGTGTGTAAATTATGTGTACACTATGTGAATGACACCAGTCGGGCCTAGGGAGACTGGGGACTCGAGACCGTGCCTAGGAGAGGTTAGAGTCCGTATGAGGTCAACCGTGCCTAGGGGAGGTTGGGTCCATAGGCTACTAATTGTAGAGTATAGTGTGAATGATGCATCCCCTACATCTGGATCACTATACTGTGAATTAAGTAGCAGGGATTATCGGTAGACTCAGGCCCGATCAACTGAGAGTCGTGTGCTCGTACAAGCTGCCGATCCTCGTATTGTCTTATTGTATGCCAGTTGGTAGTTAGTATGTGTTGTTGTTAGTATATAGCTTGTGTGTGGCTTAAGCTATATCTGTTAGATAGATTCCATTCACTTAGAGTTATGCTAATCCTCCACATTTCCACCCTTGCATGTTTAGGTACTGCTAGTTTGGACGGGTGCTAGTTTTGAAGATATGTTTGATGTGTGAACTCTGATGTGCACTTTTGTAACATGTATTTTGTAATAAGTAACACCGTCGTGTAAACTTAACTTAATTATGTGGATTTCTACTGTGATGTATTAAATGTTGTGATTTTAATATAAAAGTCTTCCGCTGTGTTTAAAAAAAAATAAAAAATGGCAGGTGTTACAAAAAGCATGATGAGAAAGTGGCAATTCCCCATCATTCTTATTACCGTCGTTAACCAGCATAATCAAAACAGAAGCGTTAGTTAACGAAACAAAATCAGACGAAAAAGCATCTCCTTTTAATTTCTCGGTCACCACCACGTCTGTGATCTCATTAACCCAAATATGGCCTTTAACTAACGAAATAGAGACAAAATTTGCCGAAACAAGTTCGTGTAAGTGTTTCACTCACTTGGTTTTGACAAAAACAAACGATGACCCGGTAGATAAAAGAGTAGTCGAAGAAGGTACCACTTTCAAAACAACTCCGACCCGACTAGCTACCTTCTCGATACTATCATCCGAAAGAAACTTTGCCGGAATACCCCGCACCTTAACCCACACATATCGAAAAAAAGCCTCTGCCTTTGTAGCAAAAGGCACCACCACTACGGAATAAGAAACCAACGCATGAGCAAGCACTTTGGAATAATTAACCATATCCCCTACACACCACAACAACACCATACAATTAAATGTTACTATGACTCAAGTTTAATACTATACTATTATATTATGTATATAATAATACTTTTATAATAGTTTATTATCTTATGATAATCAATTAAAATTCTCTTAAAAGTTTATTCACTGATAAAAATGACGTTTCGTTCAACTATAAAAAAAACTCATTCGGATCATATTACCGTTTGTATTTCACTTGAAGTATTTTAGTATATATATTAAGGGTTAAATTGTAAATCTATGAATCTGATTATTTTATTTGTACTAGTGAAATAGACCCGTAAAATTACGGGGTTGTTTAAACGAAACAGTTTAATGATATGTTTTAGGTATTAAGCGAATGTAAATGTTAAAGGTATTTACTTTAATGGCCTGTGGAATCACGGATTCTGATGTCAAAGCTAAAGGGATACGAAATAGTTTATATTTTACTAGGAAAAACTATTAAATACGATACAATTTTACACAAGATATTTATTTATTTATAGAATGGATATACTTAAACCTTGCTACAACACTTATAGGCAGTGTACCTAATCGTACAGTAGTGTAGTTTTTAGTAAGTCTGGTTCGTTCCACAGGGAATCTTTTTTTTTAAACAAAGCTCAACGCTATATTAGTTTACTTTTATAAAAATACAAATATATATATAAGTAATATTATTATTATTATAAAGGGGGGTTTTTACCGTTTAATGACCGGTTTGTCGATTTTAAAACTTTAGTCGCAGTTAAAACCAAATGTAAAATATTAAAAATAAATACAAGACTTAAATTAAAGCATGAAGTAAATAACGATAAATGAAATTACGAATAATAAAAGTGCGATAAAATAAACTTGCGATAATTAAAAAGTACGATAATTAAAAGTGCAATTAAATATAATAACAATAAAAATGCGATAATTAGAAGTGCAATTAAATATAAAATAAATGAAATTAAATATGAAATAAAAGAATTATGCTTATTTAAACTTCCGTAATCATGATGTTTGACGTGTTGATTTTAGTTTTATGCCCATGGGTTAATTGTCCTTTGTCCTGGATTATTTAATATGTCCGTCTGGTTTTTGTCCATAACAGTCCATCAGTCATAAATATAAAGTGCGAGTGTCCTCGTCAAATTATCCTTATACCCGAAGTTAAATATTCCAACTAATTGGGGATTCGAATTGTAACAAGGTTTTAATACTTTGTTTAATGAATACACCAGGTTATCAACTGCGTGTAAACCAAGGTTTTACTACTTTGTTAGCAATTACACCAATTACCCTTGAATGTAATTTCACCCCTGTTTTAATTATTCTAGTGGCTATTAATCCATTCCCGTGTTCGGTTAAATGAACGATTATTCGTACATATAAATACCCCGCCCATCGTGTCCGATCGAGTGTATATGGTAATTTATAGGGACGCCCAATTGTAAATCTTTATATTAACATTAACAAACTTTCATTTAGTTAAACAAATATAAAGCCCATTAATAGCCCATAGTCTAATTTCCACAAGTGTCGTTCTTTTGTCCAAACCCCAATTATGGTACAAAGCCCAATTACCCAATTTTAGTAATTAGCCCAACATCATGATTACTTCGTTTTAAATAAGCATAATAATAACTTAGCTACGAGACATTAATATAAAAAGGTTGAACATAACTTACAATGATTAAAAATAGCGTAGCGTTACACGGACAGAATTTCGACTTACACCCTTACAATATTCGCTAACATACCCTTATTATTAGAATTATAATTAAAATTAAAATATAAATTATAAATATATATATATATATTTTACGTATGAGAAGAAGAAGAAGAAAAAGATGATTAAAATGAACAGATTTCGGTTTGCTTTATAGGGAGTTTCAAAACTGGGGGCTCCGCGATTCGCGGCCATTTTGGCCTTCAAACTTCGCGAGTCGCGGAGTTTGAAATTCCAGCTCACACTTTGGAGTCTTTCTCTGCCGACGGTTTTTATTTATAAATATAATATATATATATATATATATATATATATATATATATATATATATATATATATATATATATAATTAATATAATTAATTATATATTATATTATATTTATATACATAGTTAACTTGTAATTTTTAGTCCGTTGCGTCGAGCGTTGAGAGTTGACTCTGGTCCCGGTTCCGGATTTTCGAACGTCCTTGCGTACAATTTTATATTTTGTACTTTGCGTTTTGAATTTTTTACTTTTGTAATTTCGAGACGTTTCTTATCAATAATTGGAACCTTTTTGATTGTCTTTTGTACTTTTGAGCTTTTTGGTCGTTTGCGTCTTCAATTCGTCGAATCTGTCTTTTGTCTTCACCTTTTATTATTTAAACGAATATCACTTGTAAATAGAACAATTGCAACTAAAAGCTTGTCTTTCTTGAGGAATAATGCTATGAAATATATGTTCGTTTTTAGCATTATCAAATATTCCCACACTTGAGCGTTGCTTGTCCTCAAGCAATATCGTCTTGAAATACTAGAATCACTTCTTTATTCTTCACACTTTGTACATCAGTGATTTTTTATACGGCGGTATAAACAATGGTAGTAACGATATGGTTTACAGTCCCACATGACTATAAAAATTTAGATCCATTAAGGAAATTGGATCTTTATGAAAACATTTGATCTTTTGAAAATTAAATCTAGTTTTTACCCTAGATAAGTTTTCCGGAATAACCCTTTACCGGTGTTTGCAAAATATTTTTGTGGGTTTGGTGGGTTTCAGATTTGAAAATTTTAGCTCAAAACTTGCGGTTTTGTGTCACCCACTTGCTAACCTTGTATTTGGAAAGCAACACGTCCAGTTTACTTGTCTCGTATATTACCTTTCGGTAAACTACCATCCGGTTGTAAAGGAAAGCGTTGAACAAGCAACTGTTAAGGCAATGTCCCCTGACATGCTTTTAATTATGGTCTATAACGTGTCGGACGCAATTACTATCCTTGGTAGGAGCAATAGTAAAGCTCACCCTTATAATTTTTCGGTATGACACAAGGTCCTGTCTTTGACCACTATGCAACCACCGTTCTTACGGTTGACACCCGATTTGGTTCAGGTGACCTAATGAATTCCAGGTGAATTCCTAGGATTTTACGTTCAATGGTAATGAACGCATTAAAAATAGGGTTTTCAGAAAACAAATCGGTTTGTAATTTTGATCAAAATATTTTCTCGTTCAAGCTCGAGTTTAGATATCATTGAATTCCATGAGTTTGTAATTCTCAATCTTTAAGGTCAATCTCTAGGATTGAGTAATATCAGTCTTAAAAGCTGATTTTTAATCTTTAAGGAGATTATCCTTTCTGGGGATCTGATTCATTAGTCTTATCCAGCTAATTTGCATGGTGCCCCCCCCCATTTTACAAGATAAATCCTTCTCATGGTTAGGATAAATCTGACCACATGGCGACCCTGTTTGATTGTGAGGTCCGTGGATTTCCTGCTGATTTTAGAGATGACTTTTCTAGATTTTTCGTCAACCTACAGCTGGTCTGAACGACAACTTCATGACCTAAATCAAGAAGCGCGTTTCTTTTTCGGAAGACTTTACTTCCTTTTAATGATGGAATTGATTCATCGTGTAGATCCATCTTTTCTTTTCTTTCATTGGGTAAAATAGTTTAGTTTAGTCCAAAGCAAAAGTATTTTCAGTTATTTGTTACAGATATATGTGACATATGTTTAAGATAACTTGGTAAATTTTCCCACACTTGGCTTTTATTTTCCTTTTTATCGTCCTCTATTCTATTTTAAATGAATTTTAACATTTTAGTTTGTTTCTCAATTTATGTTCTTTCCGAGGTAACAATAATTTCGGTGTTAAAACCTAGTTTTATCGTTCATAAATATGTATAAACATGATTTTGAGTTCATTTAATTGAAAATTTTAAAAAATTTTACTAGAATTGGGTAGTCAGTATATAAGACTAGGGCTGTTCTTTATTATCAGAGAGCACTAGATTCTAATACAACTACTGCTTTACTAGTATTTTTAATGGTAACCAAGTGTATAAAGTAAAAAATTTTAAAATCCGAAAGAATTTAACCCCTTCCCACACTTAAGATCTTGCAATGCCCTCATTTGCAAGAAATCAGTAACTATTTAAATTATTGAGGGCGATTTGTGTGAAAATGATTAAATTTTACCAAAGTTTCCAAATATATTGGCGTTTGTTTGCTGAATGATAAATGGTGCACATCATTTGTTCATTCCGTCTTGTTGTTATTTCACATATATTTTGCATCTTGTCGTCAAAATTAGTTGCTTTTGCTGAACTTAATGCCAGTCTTTGAAAATGCGTTGTTTTACCCTGTTGTGTACATAAGATAAACTGCAAACATATATACATATTTTTGAAGTTTGGTATATTACCCCACATTCAAAAATTATTAAAATCTAAGAATAAAAGTTAGACAATTATAAAAATGATTACAATATTAACAAAAGTTATTAAACGTATCAATCATTACAAATTACAAAATAAAAAAAAATAAGTAAACTAAGGATGATATTGGTACCAATAGGGGTTCCAGGCATAACCATAGGTGCTATAGAATGCTTCGGCAGGGTTATACGTAGGATATGGTGGCTGCATCTCTATAGACCAGGGAGGGAAGATGGGTTTCGGTGTAGGAATATAGTTTTTACCTATATGTTGGCAATGAGCTATGATTTGGTTCTGATGAACTTGCCAATCTTCAAATGCTCTCTGTCTAGCATTTTCGTATTCCTGAGAAGCTATAAACCTTTGCATTTCTTGCATCTCATTCCCCCCTCCTACATTACCTTGCTGTTGGTTTCTCTCCACCTGTGGATGTCTACCATGGTATCGTACTGCGGCGTTATTTCGCCTCTTCAAAACTTTCGCACCATGGTATACATTTAAACCTATAGTATCGCGGGGTTCCGGTTCTTCTACTAATAATCCCCCCCGACTTATATCCACACCGAGATATTCACCAATCAAAGTAATAAAAATACCACCTCCTATTATGCTATGCGGTCTCATCCCCCGAACCATAGCTGATAAATAATAACCCACACAATATGGTATACTTACAGCGCTTTGTGGGTCTCGAATACACATATGGTAAAACAAGTCCTGTTCATTTACTTTTTCCTTGTTTTTACCCCTTTGTGTAATCGAATTAGCTAAAAACCTATGAATTACTCTTAATTCGGCTCTATCTATATCCAAATAAGAGTAATTTCCCCCTTGAAACGGTGATGGCTTGTCATTTGACTCCACACACCGTGTGTATCAAAATTTTCATCTATCTTTCTACCGTTTAGTATCAATCCTTTACAATCGGCAGACGCTAACTCCTCAGGCGTATATATACGTAAAGCCTGAGCCATGTCTAGTAAAGACATGTGGCGCATCGAACCGCCTAACAAAAATCTAATAAAAGAACGATCGGTTAAACTAGCTACCCGATCATTCAACTCTATACTACATAACAATTCTTCACACCATACTTTATATACAGGTCTACGCATGGTGAATAAACGTACCCAGTCATTAAAAGAAGAATTACCATACCTCTGTACAAGTAATTTCCTAATTGGCCCGGCCAATTCTACAGCTTCTAAGGGTCCCCATTCTATGACCCTCGGTACCTCAACAACCTTAGAATGAAGAGTATGCAAACCCCTTTGGTATTTTGGATAATCTATCCAAAGTCTGTCAAATCTCAGGTTCGGGTGCAACTCTTCCAAGTGCATATCAGAAAAGGTCATGACTGGATGAGGTATATCCTGCTTGTAGTAGTTATCCACCTCCTGTTATTCCGCATTCTCAGCAGGAGCATTGTGGGCTTGGGATGAAGATTCACCCCTTTCAGTCTGCAAAACACATTAAACACAATTTTTGTGCATCCAAATATGCATTAGTGTCAGCAAAATCATCAATCAAAATAATTACAATGACATGATCAATTTATATCAAACTTAAGCTCATTTTCACATTTTTATCAAATCTACACTTTTTCAAATAAGCATATACGAAAATGTTCGCCAAGTTCATAAGCATTCAACTCAAATAACATGTCAAAATAATCATTACTAGCAATTAAACAAGTCTCAAATGGCATTATCCTTCAAAAATCAAGTTCATGAATTTTAGACTTGAAAAAGTCCACTTTAATTCTCAAAATCATGTTTAGGCTCAAAGTTTGGATCATTTAACTACCTAGACATGTTACACTACTTAATTTAGCAACAATTCATGACAAAAATCGGCCATAACCTGTTTATATCAAAAAGCCTCAAATTTGCTCAAGAACACAAACCCTAGATTACTCAAAAATTGAAGTTTAAGGCTTCTAATCATGTTAAACAGCATCAATCTAGGTTATACAAGCATAATACATAAACAATTTAAGCATAATTACACTAAAAAGCATCAAAATCAAATTGGGGAAAAAATTGCTCAAGAACACCAAATTTCGGATTAAATGGTGTTTAGGTGTAGAAATTTACCGTTTTTCTTGAGTAATTCCTAGATAGCATCCTTCTAAACATGATTTTAGTAAAAAATTTGGTGATTAACGGTTAAAAATTGTGATTTTGGGGGTGTTTTTGGGTGTATTTTCGGAGTTTGTTTGAGTTGTGGAGTGTGAAACTGAGCTGTTGCAGCTCTTTATTTTTTTTCTGTAATCCGGCCCCTCCGCGACTCACGGTGAATAACCCTTCAAACTCCGCGAGTCGCGGAGTTTGATATTTTTATTTTTTTTTTAATGTTTTTGGCATACTTTAAATCAATAAGATTAAAAATAATGATAATAAAAGTTCTCGTTCCTCCCTTGGGTAAAGCAATTTCGGTTCAAAGACCTAGTCTTCAACTTACGACGAATTTTAAAAATCATATTTTTAACTTAATGAGATAAAGTAAATTTTTGTTTTTAAATTCACACAACTTAAATATAAAATTCAAAATTAATATTAAAATTTCACACCAAACTTAAAATTTGAAATGCATAAAATTAAAAATTCATATTTTAAAAATTAAAAATTCACACCAAACTTAATTTAAAAATTTATAAATTCATACCAAACTTATATTAATTTTTCAAATATTTACAATTTTAAATATATATTTTTTTTTACAAAGTTTACAATATTAATTTAAGATTTAAATATTAATTTTAAAAACATGGTAAAAAAAATAAAATTAAAAATCTTTTTGTCTTTTTATCCCACTTTAATCAATCAAATATTATCAAAAATATGCGCCCCTCTTTTCGGTAAAGTAATTTCGGTTCCAAGACCTAATTTAACTCATGACGAATTTTTGAAATATTTTGGGTTGATTGATTAAAGATATTTATACCTTAAGAATAAACGTTAAATTTCGCAGTGATGTAATAAATTTTTGAATGATATCAATAATTTCGGTCGCCAAACCTAATTTTATTCAATACCAATTTAATACTTTTTAGCGAACAAATTAGCATTTATTATCAAAAGGTTAAAAATAAAAATAAAAACTGTACAGACATACCTGTGAAATACATTTCTTAGTTATATGATCTATCCCATTCATAAGATAGTCGGTTTAATTGGTTTTCCATGGCTACATAGGCGTAACCTCGAGCATTCAGTGTCTTTTCTTCTAAACATATGAACGGTCCGTCTCTGCATAAAGTAACAAATTCGGTATTTGAATAGGTTTGATTATTTGAACATTTACCTCCATGTGACCATTTTCCGCATTTGTGACATCTTTCTAGGTGTCGTGCTCTTCTTTTCGCTGCGGATTTTGATTTTCCTTTACCAAATTGTAACTTATTATCTTCGCATCTGGATTCTTTTCTAACTCCGTCCATTCTTTCTCTGATTACTGATACTAATTCACTCGGTAGTATGTCATTATTTCTTTTAGTGATCAAAGTGTGTAGCATTAGACCATGGTTTAGTTCACAGGCAGTCTTCATTTTGTAAAAACCTAAAAAAAATAAAAATTCATAATGGGGGGAGAAGACTAGTTCTTTAGGGTCTGCTAGGGAAAGACCATTCGGGTTCCATTTTCGAGAACTACACGAAAACAGACAATCTAACTCTAACAGAAATACATATTATCCTTTAAAGACTTGATTCTCCCCACACTTAGTTAGCTGTGGTGTCGAAATTGTGATTAACTTCGTTGTCGACTTCCATCGGACCATGTATGTAATGTTTAACTCTGTGACCATTAACTTTAAATTCAATCCCATTTGAATTTATCAATTCTATCGTTCCGTATGGGAAAACTCTTTTGACTATGAATGGTCCAGACCATCTTGATTTCAATTTTCCAGGAAATAGCTTGAATCGTGAATTGAAAAGAAGAACTCTGTCTCCTTCTTTAAATTCTTTTGAACTTCTGATTCTTTTATCATGCCATTTCTTCGTTCTTTCTTTATAGATTAACGAATTATCGTATGCTTCATGTCTTAATTCTTCTAATTCGTTTAGTTGACTTAATCGTAGACGTCCGGCTTCATGTAAATCAAGATTACATGTCTTCAAAGCCCAAAATGCTTTGTGTTCAATTTCTACTGGAAGATGACATGCTTTTCCATAAACAAGTCTAAAAGGTGTGGTTCCAATTGGAGTTTTGTAGGCTGTTCTAAAAGCCCAGAGTGCATCCTCCAATTTAATGGACCATTCCTTCGGATTTGATCCTACGGTTTTCTCTAGAATACGTTTTAAGGCTCGGTTGGTATTTTCAACTTGTCCACTTGTTTGTGGATGATATGCGGTGGAGATTTTATGAGTTACTTCATATCTTTTAAGAACTTTCTCAAGTTGATTATTATAGAAATGAGTACCCCGATCACTTATTAAAGCTTTCGGTGTTCCAAACCTTGCAAAAAGACATTTTAAAAAGTTGACTACAACTCGTGCATCGTTAGTTGGGAGAGCTTGTGCTTCCGCCCATTTAGATACATAATCAATGGCTACGAGTATATATAGATTATTATGAGATTTTGGAAATGGACCCATAAAGTCAATACCCCAAATGTCAAATACTTCACATACTTGGATGACATTTTGTGGCATTTCATCACGTTGACTTATTTTTCCGGCCCTTTGACAAGCATCACAGGATTTGCAAAGAAGGTGTGCGTCTTTGTAAATTGTAGGCCAATAGAATCCAGCTTCATAAACTTTTCTTGCTGTTAGTTGAGGCCCATAATGCCCTCCTGTTGGTCCTGTGTGACAATGGTTTAATATTTTACTAGCTTCATCTCCAAATACACATCGGCGTATTATTCCATCGGGACAACTTTTAAACTGATGTGGATCTTCCCAGAAATAGTGTTTTATATCACTAAAGAATTTCTTTCGTCTTTGGTACGATAATCCTTTTTCAAGGAATCCACAAACTAAGTAGTTTGCATAGTCTGCAAACCATGGGATTTCTTTATAATCTATCTTCAATAGATATTCATCAGGAAAGTTGTCTTGTATGGCTGATTCATTTAGAACTTCTAATTCGGGATTTTCAAGACGAGAAAGATGATCAGCGGCGAGATTTTCTGCTCCTCTTTTATCTCGGATTTCAATATCAAACTCTTGTAAGAGTAAGATCCAACGGATTAATCTTGGTTTAGCATCTTGTTTTGAAAATAGGTATCTAAGGGCAGAATGGTCGGTATAGACCACCGTTTTTGCTAGAACGAGATATGATCGAAATTTGTCAAAAGCAAAGACAATAGCAAGGAGTTCTTTTTCAGTAGTTGTATAGTTCGTTTGTGCTCCTTGTAACGTCTTACTAGCATAATATATAGGTTGAAATCGTTTTTCAATCCTTTGTCCTAAAACGGCTCCCATTGCAAAATCACTTGCATCGCACATGAGTTCAAATGGTAGATTCCAATTTGGCGTTATCATGATCGGCGCATTAGTGAGTTTCTCTTTAAGAATATTAAAAGATTTGATACACTCATCTAAAAAGATGAATGGCGCATCCTTTTCTAGGAGTTTATTCATAGGAGTGGCAATCTTAGAAAAATCTTTTATGAAACGTCGGTAAAAACCGGCATGCCCTAGAAAACTCCTAACTCCTCTAACATTGGTGGGATGTGGAAGTTTAGCAATTACATCTACTTTAGCTCTATCCACTTCAATTCCTTCTTTTGAAATTTTATGTCCAAGAACGATGCCTTCTTTAACCATGAAATGGCATTTCTCCCAATTAAGTACTAGATTTGATTGTTCGCATCTAAGAAGCATTCGTTCCAGATTAACTAGACATGATTCAAATGTATCACCGAAGACTGAAAAGTCATCCATGAAAACTTCCATGCATTCTTCTATCATGTCGTGAAAAATCGCCATCATGCACCTTTGAAAGGAAGTGGTGGTTGATATGGTTTAACATAAGGTTTATCCTTAGCTGTGTTATCTTCATTAATCTTTTCAACTACCGGTTCTTTTTCCTTATCTTGATCAGGTTGTGGTTCTTGTGGAGTAGGAATGGCTTCATCAGAAGTTACAGGTATTTCAGGTGGTTTAAGTGTTGTACCACTTCTTGTGGTAATGGCTTTAGCTGTTTCACTCTGGGGGTTAGCGTTTGTATCACTAGGTAGACTTCCCAGTTTTCTTTCACCTATTAACCTTGCTAGGTTACTCACTTCTTGTTCCAGATTTTGAATAGAAGCTTGTTGATTTCTAAATGCTTGAGCATTTTGTTCATTGGTTTGTTTCTGAGATGTGAAAAACTGCGTTTGAGTTTCAACTAGCTTTGTCATCATATCTTCTAAATTTGGCTTTTTATCATCGGTTTGTTGTGGTGGTTTGTTTTGAAAATTCGGTCTTTGCTGGTTGTAAGTATTATTGGATACTTGTTGATTACTAGTGTAGTGACCCGAACTTTTCCATGTTTATATATATTAATTGAGATTGATATTTACATGATTAAATGTTTCCAACATGTTAAGCAATCAAACTTGTTAAGACTTGATTAATTGAAATATGTTTCATATAGACAATTGACCACCCAAGTTGACCGGTGATTCACGAACGTTAAAACTTGTAAAAACTATATGATGACATATATATGGATATATATATAGTTAACATGATACTATGATAAGTAAACATATCATTAAGTATATTAACAATGAACTACATATGTAAAAACAAGACTACTAACTTAATGATTTTTAAACGAGACATATATGTAACGATTATCGTTGTAAAGACATTTAATGTATATATATCATATTAAGAGATATTCATACATGATAATATCATGATAATATAATAATTTAAAATCTCATTTGATATTATAAACATTGGGTTAACAACATTTAACAAGACCGTTAACCTAAAGGTTTAAAAACAACACTTACATGTAACGACTAACGATGACTTAACGACTCAGTTAAAATGTATATACATGTAGTGTTTTAATATGTATTTATACACTTTTGAAAGACTTCAATACACTTATCAAAATACTTCTACTTAACAAAAATGCTTACAATTACATCCTCGTTCAGTTTCATCAACAATTCTACTCGTATGCACCCGTATTCGTACTCGTACAATACACAGCTTTTAGATGTATGTACTATTGGTATATACACTCCAATGATCAGCTCTTAGCAGCCCATGTGAGTCACCTAACACATGTGGGAACCATCATTTGGCAACTAGCATGAAATATCTCATAAAATTACAAAAATATGAGTAATCATTCATGACTTATTTACATGAAAACAAAATTACATATCCTTTATATCTAATCCATACACCAACGACCAAAAACACCTACAAACACTTTCATTCTTCAATTTTCTTCATCTAATTGATCTCTCTCAAGTTCTATCTTCAAGTTCTAAGTGTTCTTCATATATTCTACAAGTTCTAGTTACATAAAATCAAGAATACTTTCAAGTTTCCTAGCTCACTTCCAATCTTGTAAGGTGATCATCCAACCTCAAGAAATCTTTGTTTCTTACAGTAGGTTATCATTCTAATACAAGGTAATAATCATATTCAAACTTTGGTTCAATTTCTATAACTATAACAATCTTATTTCAAGTGATGATCTTACTTGAACTTGTTTTCGTGTCATGATTCTGCTTCAAGAACTTCGAGCCATCCAAGGATCCGTTGAAGCTAGATCCATTTTTATCTTTTCCAGTAGGTTTATCCAAGGAAATTAAGGTAGTAATGATGTTCATAACATCATTCGATTCATACGTATAAAGCTATCTTATTCGAAGGTTTAAACTTGTAATCACTAGAACATAGTTTAGTTAATTCTAAACTTGTTCGCAAACAAAAGTTAATCCTTCTAACTTGACTTTTAAAATCAACTAAACACATGCTCTATATCTATATGATATGCTAACTTAATGATTTAAAACATGAAAACACGAAAAACACCGTAAAACCGGATTTACGCCGTCGTAGTAACACCGCGGGCTGTTTTGGGTTAGTTAATTAAAAACTATGATAAACTTTGATTTAAAAGTTGTTATTCTGAGAAAATGATTTTTATTATGAACATGAAACTATATCCAAAAATTATGGTTAAACTCAAAGTGGAAGTATGTTTTCTAAAATGGTCATCTAGACGTCGTTCTTTCGACTGAAATGACTACCTTTACAAAAACGACTTGTAACTTATTTTTCTGACTATAAATCTATACTTTTTCTATTTAGATTCATAAAATAGAGTTCAATATGAAACCATAGCAATTTGATTCACTCAAAACGGATTTAAAATGAAGAAGTTATGGGTAAAACAAGATTGGATAATTTTTCTCATTTTAGCTACGTGAAAATTGGTAACAAATCTATTCCAACCATAACTTAATCAACTTGTATTGTATATTATGTAATCTTGAGATACCATAGACACGTATACAATGTTTCGACCTATCATGTCGACACATCTATATATATTTCGGAACAACCATAGACACTCTATATGTGAATGTTGGAGTTAGCTATACAGGGTTGAGGTTGATTCCAAAATATATATAGTTTGAGTTGTGATCAATACTGAGATACGTATACACTGGGTCGTGGATTGATTCAAGATAATATTTATTGATTTATTTCTGTACATCTAACTGTGGACAACTAGTTGTAGGTTACTAACGAGGACAGCTGACTTAAGAAACTTAAAACATCAAAATATATTAAAAGTGTTGTAAATATATTTTGAACATACTTTGATATATATGTATATATTGTTATAGGTTCGTGAATCAACCAGTGGCCAAGTCTTACTTCCCGACGAAGTAAAAATCTGTGAAAGTGAGTTATAGTCCCACTTTTAAAATCTAATATTTTTGGGATGAGAATACATGCAGGTTTTATAAATGATTTACAAAATAGACACAAGTACGTGAAACTACATTCTATGGTTGAATTATCGAAATCGAATATGCCCCTTTTTATTAAGTCTGGTAATCTAAGAATTAGGGAACAGACACCCTAATTGACGCGAATCCTAAAGATAGATCTATTGGGCCTAACAAACCCCATCCAAAGTACCGGATGCTTTAGTACTTCGAAATTTATATCATATCCGAAGGGTGTCCCGGAATGATGGGGATATTCCTATATATGCATCTTGTTAATGTCGGTTACCAGGTGTTCACCATATGAATGATTTTTATCTCTATGTATGGGATGTGTATTGAAATATGAAATCTTGTGGTCTATTATTATGATTTGATATATATAGGTTAAACCTATAACTCACCAACATTTTTGTTGACGTTTTAAGCATGTTTATTCTCAGGTGATTATTAAGAGCTTCCGCTGTCGCATACTTAAATAAGGACGAGATTTGGAGTCCATGCTTGTATGATATTGTGTAAAAACTGCATTCAAGAAACTTATTTTGTTGTAACATATTTGTATTGTAAACCATTATGTAATGGTCGTGTGTAAACAGGATATTTTAGATTATCATTATTTGATAATCTACGTAAAGTTTTTTTTTAAAACCTTTATTGATGAAATAAAGGTTATGGGTTGTTTTAAAATGAATGCAGTCTTTGAAAAACGTCTCATATAGAGGTCAAAACCTCGCAACGAAATCAATTAATATGGAACGTTTTTAATCAATAAGAACGGGACATTTCAGTTGGTATCAGAGCGTTGGTCTTAGAGAACCAGAATTTTGCATTAGTGTGTCTTATCGAGTTTGTTAGGATGCATTAGTGAGTCTGGACTTCGACCGTGTTTACTTGAAAAATGATTGCTTAACAAATTTTGTTGGAAACTATATATTTTTAACATGTGAATATTATGTGATATATTAATCTCTTAACGCGTTTGATATTATGTGATAGATGTCTACCTCTAGAACAAGTCCCATTGACTCACCTAATAATAATGAAGAGTCAAATGTAAATTGGAATGATTCGTGGACTGATTCACAAGTTCCCGAAGAGGAACCGGAAGAAGAGTCGGAACCGGAAGAAGAATCGGAACCGGAAGAAGAATCGGAACCGGATGAAGAAATAGAACCGGTGGGGGAAATAATAAAACGGTTAAGTAAAAGAAAATCCTCAACCAACCGACCAAGGTTAATTATGGTCAATGGTGTTTCCGCCAAGGAAGCAAAATATTGGGAGGATTACCAATTCTCCGATGAATCGGATTCCGACGAGAATTCCGATGATGTTATAGAAATTACCCCAACTGAATTTAAAAAGGCAAAAGAAAATAATAAGGGAAAGGGCATAAAAATAGAGAAATCTAATTCCAACCCCGATGAACTTTATATGTATCGTCAACCCCCGAAGTCCTTAAGTTGTAACAATGACCCGGGAACCTCTAAACCACCAGGTTTTTCTAAACCATTGTGGATAACGACGGCTCGTATTAGGGGAAAATCATATATCCCTAGAAACTTGGCAAAACGAACCAAAACCGAAGAAGAAGAAACAAGCGAGTCGGAATAAGATAGTTGTATTCATGTGGTGTAATATATGTAATATAGTGTGCTTATGCTTTATGATATATGTAAAAATTGCTTGTATTAATAAGTATTTTTTTTATGAATCTAACTCTTGTCTATTTTACAGTATAAAAACGCAAAATGGATAGACAACCCAATATTTTAAGAGACCTACCCGGAGACATGATTGATGAAATCTTGTTTAGAGTTGGTCAGAATTCCTCGGCACAACTATTTAAGGCGAGATCAGTTTGTAAGACATTCGAAGAACGTTCCAAGAATGTCTTGGTTTATAAGAGACTTTCGTTTGAAATATGGGGGATATCACATTGGGAAACCCATAAGTTACGATGTGTTTACTTTGACGCATTTATTGCGGGGAACCCAAATGCTATTTTACGCAACGGGTTAAGAAATTATTTTGACTCAATGTATCCGAATATAGGACTTCATGATTTAGAAAAAGCGGCTAACATGCAACATAAAGAAGCATGCTATGCTTATGGGTTAGTAATGTTCGCTTCTCACCAAAGTGAGAAAAAGAACATCGGGCTACAGCTATTAAACAAAACGTTCCCACAAGTGACGGAGTCGGTAATTGGGGTAAGAAATGAGGTTTTTAGATTGTTACGGGACTGTTGGACATTACGTAACCCTCGTCCCTTTGACGACGTTACAACACGCTGTCTTATCAACGGCCATAACAGTTATGTTGCACAAGACCAAGGATGGGAAGTAGTCCTAGTAAAACCAGAATGCATGACTTGTTTCTGGACGTATGAATTACGTGTCTTTATTGCCTTTGCTGAACGACTTGTGTACTAGCTAGAATTATCTTCACAACTATCTTGTATCAAAGTTATTGTGTGCTATATTTCATGCTTTATGTAAAATAAGCGGTATTGTAAGTTTGTAAAATATTGTATAAAAGTTTGAACGCGAAATATTATTATAATCAGTTTTTCATATAGAATTGTAGTAGTTGAATTGTATATTAGCTACTAAGTATGAACTTAACGGGTAGGTACTACCCGAATTTAAACTTATAAAACGCTAATATGAAGAAAAAGCTTTTATAAATGAGTTCATATTATGCTACGAAAGACTATTAACTACTCTTAATATTCTGTATGATTAACTTGTTCCATTTAACTATTTTGAAGGAAATGGCACCAACTACTCGACACACCGTGAATATGAATGAAGAGGAATTCCGTACTTTTCTAGCTTCAAACATAGCCGCAGTACAGGCTGCGCTACATACCAACAATAACCTTGGATCTAGCAGTACAGGAAATCGTGTAGGATGCACCTACAAAGAATTCACTGCCTGCAAACCTTTGGAATTTGATGGAACCGAAGGACCGATCGGATTGAAACGGTGGACCGAGAAGGTCGAATCGGTGTTTGCCATAAGTAAGTGTACTGAAGAGGATAAAGTGAAGTACGCTACGCATACCTTCACAGGTTCTGCGTTAACATGGTGGAATACCTATCTAGAGCAAGTGGGACAAGACGATGCGTACGCACTACCGTGGTCAGCATTCAAGCACTTGATGAACGAGAAGTACCGTCCCAGAACCGAGGTCAATAAGCTCAAGACAGAACTTAGAGGGTTACGAACCCAAGGATTTGATATTACCACGTACGAAAGACAATTAACAGAATTGTGCCTATTGTGTCCTGGAGCATTCGAAGATGAGGAAGAGAAGATCGGCGCGTTTGTGAAAGGATTACCGGAAAGAATCCAAGAAGATATAAGTTCACACGAGCCCGCCTCCATACAACAGGCATGTAGAATGGCTCACAAACTCGTGAACCAGATTGAAGAAAGAATTAAAGAACAGACTGCTGAAGAGGCCAATGTGAAGCAAGTCAAAAGAAAGTGGGAGGAAAACGGTGATAAGAATCACCAATACAACAACAACAGCAATTACAACAATAATCGCAACAATTATCCCAACAATCGCAACATCAATCGCAACTACAACAAACGGCCCAACAACAACAACAACAACAACAACAACTACAACAATCATCCCAACAACAATAATAACCGCAACAACAACAACAATCAGAAGCAGCTATGCCAAAGGTGTGAAAAGAATCACTCGGGGTTCTGCACCAAATTTTGCAACAAGTGTAAAAGAAATGGTCATAGCGCGGCGAAGTGTGATGTCTACGGACCAGGGGTTAACAGAACGAAAGGAACAAATGGTGTCGGAACGAGTAATGGCGGAGCAAGTAGTGTCGGAGCAAGTTATGCCAATGTAGTTTGTTATAAATGTGGAAAACCGGGCCACATTATTAGAAATTGCCCGAACCAGGAGAACACGAATGGACAAGGCCGCGGAAGAGTTTTCAATATTAATGTGGCAGAGGCACAGGAAGACCCGGAGCTTGTTACGGGTACGTTTCTTATTGACAATAAATCTGCTTACGTTTTATTTGATTCGGGTGCGGATAGAAGCTATATGAGTAGAGATTTTTGTGCTAAATTAAGTTGTCCATTGACGCCTTTGGATAGTAAATTTTTACTCGAATTAGCAAATGGTAAATTAATTTCAGCAGATAATATATGTCGGAATCGAGAAATTAAACTGGTTAGCGAAACATTTAAGATTGATTTGATACCAGTAGAGTTAGGGAGTTTTGATGTGATAATCGGTATGGACTGGTTGAAAGAAGTGAAAGCAGAGATCGTTTGTTACAAAAATGCAATTCGCATTATACGAGAAAAAGGAAAACTCTTAATGGTGTACGGAGAAAAGGGCAACACGAAGCTACATCTTATTAGTAATTTGAAGGCACAAAAACTAATAAGAAAAGGTTGCTATGCTGTTCTAGCACACGTCGAGAAAGTACAAACTGAAGAAAAGAGCATCAATGATGTTCCCATCGCAAAAGAATTTCCCGATGTATTTCCGAAAGAATTACCGAGATTACCCCCACATCGATCCGTTGAATTTCAAATAGATCTTGTACCAGGAGCTGCACCAATAGCTCGTGCTCCTTACAGACTCGCACCCAGCGAGATGAAAGAACTGCAAAGCCAATTACAAGAACTTTTAGAGCGTGGTTTCATTCGACCAAGCACATCACCGTGGGGAGCTCCTGTTTTGTTTGTCAAGAAGAAAGATGGTACATTCAGGTTGTGTATCGACTACCGAGAGTTGAACAAACTTACCATCAAGAACCGCTACCCACTACCGAGAATTGACGACTTATTTGATCAACTACAAGGCTCGTCTGTTTATTCAAAGATTGACTTACGTTCCGGGTATCATCAAATGCGGGTGAAAGAAGATGATATTCCAAAGACTGCTTTCAGAACACGTTACGGTCATTACGAGTTTATGGTCATGCCATTTGGTTTAACTAATGCACCAGCTGTGTTCATGGACCTTATGAACCGAGTGTGTGGACCATACCTTGACAAGTTTGTCATTGTTTTCATTGATGACATACTTATTTACTCAAAGAATGACCAAGAACACGGTGAACATTTGAGAAAGGTGTTAGAAGTATTGAGGAAGGAAGAATTGTACGCTAAGTTTTCAAAGTGTGCATTTTGGTTGGAAGAAGTTCAATTCCTCGGTCACATAGTGAACAAAGAAGGTATTAAGGTGGATCCGGCAAAGATAGAAACTGTTGAAAAGTGGGAAACCCCGAAAACTCCGAAACACATACGCCAGTTTTTAGGACTAGCTGGTTACTATAGAAGGTTCATCCAAGACTTTTCCAGAATAGCAAAACCCTTGACTGCATTAACGCATAAAGGGAAGAAATTTGAATGGAATGATGAACAAGAGAAAGCGTTTCAGTTATTGAAGAAAAAGCTAACTACGGCACCTATATTGTCATTGCCTGAAGGGAATGATGATTTTGTGATTTATTGTGACGCATCAAAGCAAGGTCTCGGTTGTGTATTAATGCAACGAACGAAGGTGATTGCTTATGCATCTAGACAATTGAAAATTCACGAACAAAATTATACGACGCATGATTTGGAATTAGGCGCGGTTGTTTTTGCATTAAAGACTTGGAGGCACTACTTATATGGGGTCAAAAGTATTATATATACCGACCACAAAAGTCTTCAACACATATTTAATCAGAAACAACTGAATATGAGGCAGCGTAGGTGGATTGAATTGTTGAATGATTACGACTTTGAGATTCGTTACCACCCGGAGAAGGCAAATGTGGTAGCCGATGCCTTGAACAGGAAGGACAGAGAACCCATTCGAGTAAAATCTATGAATATAATGATTCATAATAACCTTACTACTCAAATAAAGGAGGCGCAACAAGGAGTTTTAAAAGAGGGAAATTTAAAGGATGAAATACCCAAAGGATCGGAGAAGCATCTTACTATTCGGGAAGACGGAACCCGGTATAGGGCTGAAAGGATTTGGGTACCAAAATTTGGAGATATGAGAGAAATGGTACTTAGAGAAGCTCATAAAACCAGATACTCAATACATCCTGGAATGGGAAAGATGTACAAGGATCTCAAGAAACATTTTTGGTGGCCGGGTATGAAAGCCGATGTTGCTAAATACGTAGGAGAATGTTTGACGTGTTCTAAGGTCAAAGCTGAACATCAGAAACCATCAGGTCTACTTCAACAACCCGAAATCCCAGAATGGAAATGGGAAAACATTACCATGGATTTCATCACTAAATTGCCAAGGACTGCAAGTGGTTTTGATACTATTTGGGTAATAGTTGATCGTCTCACTAAATCAGCACACTTCCTGCCAATAAGAGATGATGACAAGATGGAGAAGTTAGCACGACTGTATTTGAAGGAAGTCATCTCCAGACATGGAATACCAATCTCTATTATCTCTGATAGGGATGGCAGATTTATTTCAAGATTCTGGCAGACATTACAGCAAGCATTAGGAACTCGTCTAGACATGAGTACTGCCTATCATCCACAAACTGATGGGCAAAGCGAAAGAACGATACAAACGCTTGAGGACATGCTACGAGCATGTGTTATTGATTTCGGAAACAGTTGGGATCGACATCTACCGTTAGCAGAATTTTCCTACAATAACAGCTACCATTCAAGCATTGAGATGGCGCCGTTTGAAGCACTTTATGGTAGAAAGTGCAGGTCTCCGATTTGTTGGAGTGAAGTGGGGGATAGACAGATTACGGGTCCT
The DNA here is from genome assembly GCF_046630445.1 of Rutidosis leptorrhynchoides. Taxonomy (NCBI): domain Eukaryota; kingdom Viridiplantae; phylum Streptophyta; class Magnoliopsida; order Asterales; family Asteraceae; genus Rutidosis; species Rutidosis leptorrhynchoides. The sequence continues at coordinate 17,423,433 of NC_092342.1, read as the reverse complement.
GAGATTATACAAGAAACTACCGAGAAGATCATCCAAATTCAACAACGGTTGAAAACCGCCCAAAGTCGACAAAAGAGCTACGCTGACATTAAAAGAAAAGATATAGAATTTGAAATTGGAGAGATGGTCATGCTTAAAGTTGCACCTTGGAAAGGCGTTGTTCGATTTGGTAAACGAGGGAAATTAAATCCAAGGTATATTGGACCATTCAAGATTATTGATCGTGTCGGACCAGTAGCTTACCGACTAGAGTTACCTCAACAACTCGAGGCTGTACATAACACTTTCCACGTCTCGAATTTGAAGAAATGTTTTGCTAAAGAAGATCTCACTATTCCGTTAGATGAAATCCAAATCAACGAAAAACTTCAATTCATCGAAGAACCCGTCGAAATAATGGATCGTGAGGTTAAAAGACTTAAGCAAAACAAGATACCAATTGTTAAGGTTCGATGGAATGCTCGTAGAGGACCCGAGTTCACCTGAGAGCGTGAAGATCAGATGAAGAAGAAATACCCACATCTATTTCCAGAAGATTCGTCAACACCTTCAACAGCTTAAAATTTCGGGACGAAATTTTTTAACGGGTAGGTACTGTAGTGACCCGAACTTTTCCATGTTTATATATATTAATTGAGATTGATATTTACATGATTAAATGTTTCCAACATGTTAAGCAATCAAACTTGTTAAGACTTGATTAATTAAAATATGTTTCATATAGACAATTGACCACCCAAGTTGACCGGTGATTCACGAACGTTAAAACTTGTAAAAACTATATGATGACATATATATGGATATATATATAGTTAACATGATACTATGATAAGTAAACATATCATTAAGTATATTAACAATGAACTACATATGTAAAAACAAGACTACTAACTTAATGATTTTTAAACGAGACATATATGTAACGATTATCGTTGTAAAGACATTTAATGTATATATATCATATTAAGAGATATTCATACATGATAATATCATGATAATATAATAATTTAAAATCTCATTTGATATTATAAACATTGGGTTAACAACATTTAACAAGACCGTTAACCTAAAGGTTTAAAAACAACACTTACATGTAACGACTAACGATGACTTAACGACTCAGTTAAAATGTATATACATGTAGTGTTTTAATATGTATTTATACACTTTTGAAAGACTTCAATACACTTATCAAAATACTTCTACTTAACAAAAATGCTTACAATTACATCCTCGTTCAGTTTCATCAACAATTCTACTCGTATGCACCCGTATTCGTACTCGTACAATACACAGCTTTTAGATGTATGTACTATTGGTATATACACTCCAATGATCAGCTCTTAGCAGCCCATGTGAGTCACCTAACACATGTGGGAACCATCATTTGGCAACTAGCATGAAATATCTCATAAAATTACAAAAATATGAGTAATCATTCATGACTTATTTACATGAAAACAAAATTACATATCCTTTATATCTAATCCATACACCAACGACCAAAAACACCTACAAACACTTTCATTCTTCAATTTTCTTCATCTAATTGATCTCTCTCAAGTTCTATCTTCAAGTTCTAAGTGTTCTTCATATATTCTACAAGTTCTAGTTACATAAAATCAAGAATACTTTCAAGTTTCCTAGCTCACTTCCAATCTTGTAAGGTGATCATCCAACCTCAAGAAATCTTTGTTTCTTACAGTAGGTTATCATTCTAATACAAGGTAATAATCATATTCAAACTTTGGTTCAATTTCTATAACTATAACAATCTTATTTCAAGTGATGATCTTACTTGAACTTGTTTTCGTGTCATGATTCTGCTTCAAGAACTTCGAGCCATCCAAGGATCCGTTGAAGCTAGATCCATTTTTCTCTTTTCCAGTAGGTTTATCCAAGGAAATTAAGGTAGTAATGATGTTCATAACATCATTCGATTCATACGTATAAAGCTATCTTATTCGAAGGTTTAAACTTGTAATCACTAGAACATAGTTTAGTTAATTCTAAACTTGTTCGCAAACAAAAGTTAATCCTTCTAACTTGACTTTTAAAATCAACTAAACACATGCTCTATATCTATATGATATGCTAACTTAATGATTTAAAACATGAAAACACGAAAAACACCGTAAAACCGGATTTACGCCGTCGTAGTAACACCGCGGGCTGTTTTGGGTTAGTTAATTAAAAACTATGATAAACTTTGATTTAAAAGTTGTTATTCTGAGAAAATGATTTTTATTATGAACATGAAACTATATCCAAAAATTATGGTTAAACTCAAAGTGGAAGTATGTTTTCTAAAATGGTCATCTAGACGTCGTTCTTTCGACTGAAATGACTACCTTTACAAAAACGACTTGTAACTTATTTTTCTGACTATAAACCTATACTTTTTCTATTTAGATTCATAAAATAGAGTTCAATATGAAACCATAGCAATTTGATTCACTCAAAACGGATTTAAAATGAAGAAGTTATGGGTAAAACAAGATTGGATAATTTTTCTCATTTTAGCTACGTGAAAATTGGTAACAAATCTATTCCAACCATAACTTAATCAACTTGTATTGTATATTATGTAATCTTGAGATACCATAGACACGTATACAATGTTTCGACCTATCATGTCGACACATCTATATATATTTCGGAACAACCATAGACACTCTATATGTGAATGTTGGAGTTAGCTATACAGGGTTGAGGTTGATTCCAAAATATATATAGTTTGAGTTGTGATCAATACTGAGATACGTATACACTGGGTCGTGGATTGATTCAAGATAATATTTATTGATTTATTTCTGTACATCTAACTGTGGACAACTAGTTGTAGGTTACTAACGAGGACAGCTGACTTAAGAAACTTAAAACATCAAAATATATTAAAAGTGTTGTAAATATATTTTGAACATACTTTGATATATATGTATATATTGTTATAGGTTCGTGAATCAACCAGTGGCCAAGTCTTACTTCCCGACGAAGTAAAAATCTGTGAAAGTGAGTTATAGTCCCACTTTTAAAATCTAATATTTTTGGGATGAGAATACATGCAGGTTTTATAAATGATTTACAAAATAGACACAAGTACGTGAAACTACATTCTATGGTTGAATTATCGAAATCGAATATGCCCCTTTTTATTAAGTCTGGTAATCTAAGAATTAGGGAACAGACACCCTAATTGACGCGAATCCTAAAGATAGATCTATTGGGCCTAACAAACCCCATCCAAAGTACCGGATGCTTTAGTACTTCTAAATTTATATCATATCCGAAGGGTGTCCCGGAATGATGGGGATATTCCTATATATGCATCTTGTTAATGTCGGTTACCAGGTGTTCACCATATGAATGATTTTTATCTCTATGTATGGGATGTGTATTGAAATATGAAATCTTGTGGTCTATTATTATGATTTGATATATATAGGTTAAACCTATAACTCACCAACATTTTTGTTGACGTTTTAAGCATGTTTATTCTCAGGTGATTATTAAGAGCTTCCGCTGTCGCATACTTAAATAAGGACGAGATTTGGAGTCCATGCTTGTATGATATTGTGTAAAAACTGCATTCAAGAAACTTATTTTGTTGTAACATATTTGTATTGTAAACCATTATGTAATGGTCGTGTGTAAACAGGATATTTTAGATTATCATTATTTGATAATCTACGTAAAAAAAAATTTTAAAACCTTTATTGATGAAATAAAGGTTATGGGTTGTTTTAAAATGAATGCAGTCTTTGAAAAACGTCTCATATAGAGGTCAAAACCTCGCAACGAAATCAATTAATATGGAACGTTTTTAATCAATAAGAACGGGACATTTCAGCTAGGACCTTGTTGGTTGTTGTATGGAATATTTCGGTTATAATTTTGGTTTTGATTGTAAATCGGTCTTGGCGGTTGATAATTATTCTGATAATTATTTCCAGGCCTTTGGTTTATGTATGAAATATTCTCTCTTTGTTCCATTGTTAATTCAATACTGAGACAATCTTTTGTCAAATGTGGTCCTCCACACTGCTCACAACTAATTCGTATTGAGTGAATATCCTTAGTCATCTTTTCCATTCGTCTCTCCACAGCATCTATCTTTGCGGAAATGGAATCTAAGTCATGGCTAGAATCGGCTCTAGCTGCTTTAGATGATCTAACGATGTCTTTTTCTTGGTGCCACTCATGTGAGTGGGAAGCAGTGTTATCAATAATTTTGTAAGCATCAGTTTCGATTTTCTTCATAATAGAACCACCAGCTGCTATATCTATGTCTTTCCTTGTAGTGATGTCGCATCCTTGGTAGAATATTTGTACTATTTGACAGGTGTCTAAACCATGTTGCGGACATCCTCTTAACAACTTTCCATATCTTGTCCATGCCTCATATAGAGTTTCATTTGGCTTCTGTGTAAACGTAACAATTTCTGCTTGAAGTCTTACGGCTTTAGATGCAGGAAAGAATTGTTTAAGAAATTTGTCAACTAAAACATCCCATGTATCAATCGCCCCTTCAGGTAACGATTCCAACCAATCTTTGGCTTCTCCCTTTAAAGTCCAAGGAAATAACATGAGATATATCTGTTCATCCTCCACTTCTCGGATTTTAAATAGTGTGCAGATCCTATTAAAGGTACGTAGATGTTCATTTGGATCTTCCTTCGGCGCACCACTAAATTGGCATTGATTAGTCACCATGTGTAGAATTTGTCCTTTGATTTCATAATCTGGCGCATTAATGTCTGGATGAGTAATTGCGTGACCTTGGCCAGTGCGTTTAGCTCTCATTCGGTCTTCCATACTTAAAGGTTCCAGATTCTCCATAATTGAATTTGTTGAATCGGTATCATTAGATGATTCTGATTTAATGGTTCGTTCCTTAACAATCTCTGTTTGAATGATTGGTGGCTCCGGAGGAAAGTTTAGTGGTTCAGGATCTACGAACCGTTCCTGAATATTCTCCGGATTCTCAATTGTGAGGTCGGGTTCAAAAAATGGATTATCGGAAATTTGAACTGAAGTACTTGGTCGACTGGATGACGATTCTAAAGAAAAATCAACGGCGGTTATATTTGCTAAATGTCTTGATCTAGTTACAGGTGGTGAACGTACAAAAGGTGGTGAACGTCTTGCTCGGTGCATTCACTGAATATCCTATTAGTTTTAAAAAGGAAGAAAAATTATAATAAGTTATCCAATTAATAGACTTTTCTGATTTTGCCCACGTTTCGAATAGCCAAAAGATGCAGCAGAGGGGCAGGATTCGTTTGGTCTCAATATAATTGAGGACTGTTTGACTCCAATAACCCGGTCCACGTACAAATCCAACTATTACTACGAACCAGAAAATTTTGATGTCTATTAATTTAACCACTTAAAATAAATTTTCGTAATTTTAAGAAATTTAGATAAGAAAAAATCTATGTCCTAAAACTAGAATAGCGAGAAATAAGAAAGAAAAAGAGTTCGTCGAAAAAGGTCGAAAAAGAAAAATGGTTGAAAAATAAAAGGTGACGGAAAAATAAAAGAAACTTATAAAACTTAAAAATACTTGACTAACCTAACCTTATTACTACAACTAACTTAAAATTATAATCGCAAATTGAAATTACTAACTGGAATGATAATTGGTACATAGTAAAAGTCGTCTAAAAATATTAAAGCTTACAAGAAAAACTAAATCCCAAATGGAAATAACTTAAAAAGAAACTAAAACTTAAAAAGGTGTCGCAAAATTCTAAAGTACCTAAATCTTAGTCTAAAGAAAAAGCACTTAAGGAATTCTACGGCAAAGCCTAAAAATCTAGGAGTAAAAATAACTATGGCAAAATCTAAGTTTAAAACTAAATATGAGCTAAAAATACAAATATTACGCTAAGACAATTAAAAAGGGACAAAATATAAAAATATACAAAAAGTTGTAAAAATTACAATTTTTATAAAAATATTATTTTTATATTATTTATTTATTAAAACTACTAATTTTACAATTTAATTAAACTAATTAAACTAAATAAAACAAATTAAATAAAAAGAAATTTTAAAATAAAACTTAATTTTAATAATAATTGATAATTAGGGTTTTATATTAATAATTATTATAATTACCAGTAATTAATGCTTGATTAGGGTTCTGGTCAGCTGTGTCAGATGGTCTCCGCGACTTGCGGTATTCAAGGCTTCAAACCCCGCGACTCGCGGGGTTCCAAAATTCAGCTGACAGGTTATTTTAAATTCGACGCGTTTTTCTTTATTTTTTTATTTTTTTTTATTTTTTATTTTCTGTTTTTAAATATGTGTATTAATAAAACTTTATATTTAAAACTTAAATAAAAATAGAATTACTTTATAATTTTATAAATAAAAATCTTAAAACTAGATTTATATATATATTTTTTTTATGTTTTTAAATAAAAACAAAATACTTAAATAAAACTTATGTTTTTATAAAATAAAAACAAAGAAACTTTATAAAACTTAAATATTTATCAAACTCCTAAAAATATTTATATTTTTGTTTTTCTTTTTATATTTTCGAATATTTAAAACTTTTTTTTTTTTTTATAGAGCGTTGCGCTTCCGGCATTTAGAAAGTTCCCCGGCAGCGGCGCCAAAAATACTTGATGTCAAAGCTAAGGGATACGAAATAGTTTATATTTTACTAGGAAAAACTATTAAATACGATACAATTTTACACAAGATATTTATTTATTTATAGAATGGATATACTTAAACCTTGCTACAACACTTATAGGCAGTGTACCTAATCGTACAGTAGTGTAGTTTTTAGTAAGTCCGGTTCGTTCCACAGGGAATCTTTTTTTTTAAACAAAGCTCAACGCTATATTAGTTTACTTTTATAAAAATACAAATATATATATAAGTAATATTATTATTATAAAGGGGGGTTTTTACCGTTTAATGACCGGTTTGTCGATTTTAAAACTTTAGTCGCAGTTAAAACCAAATGTAAAATATTAAAAATAAATACAAGACTTAAATTAAAGCATGAAGTAAATAACGATAAATGAAATTACGAATAATAAAAGTGCGATAAAATAAACTTGCGATAATTAAAAAGTACGATAATTAAAAGTGCAATTAAATATAATAACAATAAAAATGCGATAATTAGAAGTGCAATTAAATATAAAATAAAGGAAATTAAATATGAAATAAAAGAATTATGCTTATTTAAACTTCCGTAATCATGATGTTTGACGTGTTGATTTTAGTTTTATGCCCATGGGTTAATTGTCCTTTGTCCTGGATTATTTAATATTTCCGTCTGGTTTTTTTCCATAACAGTCCATCAGTCATAAATATAAAGTGCGAGTGTCCTCGTCAAATTATCCTTATACCCGAAGTTAAATATTCCAACTAATTGGGGATTCGAATTGTAACAAGGTTTTAATACTTTGTTTAATGAATACACCAGGTTATCAACTGCGTGTAAACCAAGGTTTTACTACTTTGTTAGCAATTACACCAATTACCCTTGAATGTAATTTCACCCCTGTTTTAATTATTCTAGTGGCTATTAATCCATTCCCGTGTCCGGTTAAATGAACGATTATTCGTACATATAAATACCCCGCCCATCGTGTCCGATCGAGTGTATATGGTAATTTATAGGGACTCCCAATTGTAAATCTTTATATTAACATTAACAAACTTTCATTTAGTTAAACAAATATAAAGCCCATTAATAGCCCATAGTCTAATTTCCACAAGTGTCGTTCTTTTGTCCAAACCCCAATTATGGTACAAAGCCCAATTAACCAATTTTAGTAATTAGCCCAACATCATGATTACTTCGTTTTAAATAAGCATAATAATAACTTAGCTACGAGACATTAATATAAAAAGGTTGAACATAACTTACAATGATTAAAAATAGCGTAGCGTTACACGGACAGAATTTCGACTTACACCCTTACAATATTCGCTAACATACCCTTATTATTAGAATTATAATTAAAATTAAAATATAAATTATAAATATATATATATATTTTACGTATGAGAAGAAGAAGAAAAAGATGATTAAAATGATCAGATTTCGGTTTGCTTTATAGGGAGTTTCAAAACTGGGGGCTCCGCGACTCGCGGCCATTTTGGCCTTCAAACTCCGCGAGTCGCGGAATTTGAAATTCCAGCTCACACTTTGGAGTCTTTCTCTGCCGACGGTTTTTATTTATAAATATAATATATATATAATTAATATAATTAATTATATATTATATTATATTTATATACATAGTTAACTTGTAATTTTTAGTCCGTTGCGTCGAGCGTTGAGAGTTGACTCTGGTCCCGGTTCCGGATTTTCGAACGTCCTTGCGTACAATTTTATATTTTGTACTTTGCGTTTTGAATTTTTTACTTTTGTAATTTCGAGACGTTTCTTATCAATAATTGGAACCTTTTTGATTGTCTTTTGTACTTTTGAGCTTTTTGGTCGTTTGCGTCTTCAATTCGTCGAATCTGTCTTTTGTCTTCACCTTTTATTATTTAAACGAATATCACTTGTAAATAGAACAATTGTAACTAAAAGCTTGTCTTTCTTGAGGAATAATGCTATGAAATATATGTTCGTTTTTAGCATTATCATATTCCGACTAAGAAACTTCTCGTTATTTTTACAGGCATATTGATGTACTTAATTTAGTCAAGATAAATGAACTACATTTATTCTCCCACAATTCTCTTCCAATTTTTGTTACAATTATTATTTTCTTTATAATAAAAACTTACATTACAACATTTTATTAAGACATGTATTTCGCATTAATATGTAACGCAATTAATTTCGTAAAGAGAACCTGTATTTGAATAATAATAATATAATAATTATAGTTATAATTATAATAATAAAGTTTGCTTAAAAATGAAATATTTATATTTTTAATAATGATTATTAGTATAACAAATGTCTCTTGAAATTATTTTAAAAATTAGGTGTTTTATCATAAGGTTGTACATAATGTATCATGTATTATACAATTGAAATATTAATATTATTATTAAATACAATTAATTATTTTAATAATGTTATCATGTGAGTCTTAGATTTTTCTCTTTATTTTTGAATTTTGTCTAAGCTTGAATAATACTCCATACTTATTCATGTATCATCATTATAGAGATTATTAGATATTATAGATAGATTTTTTAGTAAATAATTATATTTTAATTCTAAATTAATTAAAATTAATGACATTATTTATATTTTTATAAATGACAAGTTTTACCAAATAAAGAGTTAAATTATGAAATGATGACATCATTATTTTATATATTTAATAGAAGTTATAGATAATCAATTAACCTTATATGCACTAGGGTCTAAGATGTAACATAATATGATCATCCTTTTTGCTTCTTGAATCCACACTGATCATATACATAGCATTGTATATGTGTATTTTACTTGCTAAAGGCTAAAAGCAGAAGTTACGCGACCTATAATTAAAGGGTATGGAATATTCGCTAAAAATAAGCATAGCGGTTCTGTTTCCGCATTAATGAAAGACTGCGGTTTATTCCGCTAAAGTTTCCGCGGATAGTTAAGTAATCCGCAGATTGCGGATATTTCGAATACTATAAATAGAGAGCATGGCCTCTCATTTATAGGTTGTTGATTCTCTGTCATTTGCCTGAACCTTTGTAATTTTCTCTTGTGATCTTGCCCAAGGAACGTTACATTGCTTTCAAGGTGAATCATGCTAATTAACAATCAAGACCGGGTCGGGGTGGTTGATCACTTGATAGCTAAAGTGAAAGACGATCATCAGGGCCCAAAATAATCATCAAACATCTCATCCTCCATCTTAATCTTATTGCACTCAATCTGTAATTAAGTAACTTATTAATTAGGGATTGATCAATTGGCACCATACGTGGGACTCGAACCCACGACCATGTGGTTACGTTTTAGTTTTGATGTGACAAATAATGAAGCGGAATATGAAGCGTTACTTGCTGGTTTAAATATTGCGCGAAAAATGAATATCACTAAGTTGCGGGCATTTACAGATTCGTAATTAATAGCAAATCTGTTTAATGGCTCTTTTGAGGAAAATGATTCTTCAACGCAGAAATATTTGCAGTTATTGAAAGAATTGGCAGAGCGGTTCGAGCATTTTGAACTCGCCCAAGTGCCAAGAAGTCAAAATAAGAAGGCGGATGCTTTGAGTAAGTTGGCCTCTCTAACGTTTTCACACTTTCAAAAACAAGTTTGGGTTGAGGAATTGCCAAGCAAGTCAATAGATAATGACTTAATGGTCGCGTCTGTTGTAGAAGAATAGAAAAATTGGATGGAACCATTCCTGCAATACATCCGCAGTGATATCCTACCAAGTGATAAGCGCGAAGCTCGCTTAGTAAGAGAACGAGCACCAATGTATATCATTCAAAATGATATTTTATATCGCAAATCATACCGTGGTCCAATGATGCGATGTGTTGGCCCAATTGAAGCAGAACTAATAGTTGATGAAGTGCATAATGGTTCTTGTGCACTGCATTCAGGCTATAAAACTATTGCGGCAAAAATTATGCGGATGGGTTACTTTTGGCCATCCATATATCGCAATGTTGCAAAGATTGTTAAGCATTGTAAAAGCTGCCAAAGGTATGCTCCGCAGAATCAGATGCCAAGGCATGATATGATTCCTGTTAATTCGCCATGACCATTTCACAAGTGGGCTATTGACATTGTAGGGCCATTTCCCGCAAGACCTGGCAATGTCAAATTCCTGATTGTGGCAATTGACTATTTTACAAAATAGGTTGAAGCCAAGGCAGTTCGCACTATCACTGGTGTGCAAGTGCGAAATTTTGTACGGGAGTATATGGTTTGCAGATTTGGTATTCCGCGTGAATTAGTTAGTGATAACGGTGCTCAAATAGCGAAAGATCTTTTTAAAACATGGTGCACTGATTTAAATATAATCCAGAAGTTTACATCAGTGGCACATCCACAGGCTAATGGCTTATGCGAAGTAACCAACCGCGATATTGTAAGCGGTATTAAAAAGAGGTTATGCGAAAAGCGAAATGGTTGGGTGGATGAATGTAAGACCCTAATCAGTTTTGTACAACAGTGTAAATATGTTACTTAAGGTATGGGCACTTTTGTGGAATTCAACCAAAGTCAGATTCTGCCCAGCTCTTTGTGCGCGCCGCGTACATGTAGTGGTGCACACCGCGCACTGCTACTGTTGACGAATTCCAGCTTTTGTTTAAAAGACTAAATGAGGGGTAATCTTGTCTTTTCATATGGGGACGAGTTAGGGCTGTAAAGGCCAGTTTGGATGGTGGTTGAAGGCATATTCAATACTCCACCAACCTTATCATCTCTCCCATTCAATTCTAGAGTGAGAAACCCATTAAGTGAGAGAAAGCTTAAATCCAAGAGGAAGAAGTTGCTTTCGGGTCAAATCGCATGCATTAAAGTTGTTCATCTCATCACTAGCTACGTTGTGATTGTGGTGGTAAGCTCTAATATTGATTTCCTTGTTTTAATTGGTTTAAGGGTTAGGGTTTGGATTAATGATGAACATAAAACCCATATGTGAGGATTTTGGGTGTTCTTGGGTAAGATCGAGTCGTTAAGACTCAATGGTAACTAACCTAGGGTTTCAAAGAGTTAATTAATGTTTATGAGTCCTAATTGGTTAGTAAATCACTAGCACACCTAGTAAATTAGTAAATGGGTGTTAGTTGGGTTAGTGGATGACCCGAAATGGGTATGTTGACTTTAAATTGGTCAAAGGACTAATGATTGTCCTAGTCGAGAAAGATGGGTATGAAATATCCTAATCGTGTGTTAGTTAGTGTTGATAGACCTTAATCACTAGCTTTTAAGTGATTGACGATGGTCTTGACCCTTAAGGGGCGGTTTTGGTGAAAATGGGGCATTTAATGCATATTAAGTCATTTAATGCACTTGAGTGAAGTGTTGGTATTTAGCCCTACAAGTTTGTTTATTGATTGAGTACTTATTATATTAGGTACTCGGCTTTGAAGCATTTGGAAGTATAAAATCATCACCAAATTGTTGAGGTGAGTGGAATAATTATATATGTATGTATATGATTTATTTGCTTGTGGGGTATGGGTTAAAGTTCGATGTTGATGAAACCATATCCTAGAGTATATTGTTTGATTGTTAGTTGAGGTTTAAAGTTCGATGTTGATGATACCTCAAGTATGGATTTAAAGTTCGATGTTGACGAAGCCATACCACTATTGTAGTGACGTTTGTTTGATGAGGGTTTAAGTTCGATGTTGATGATACCTCATATGTGGGTTTAAGTTCGATGTTGACGATACCACATTTATTAGGACGAATGGGAATTAAGTTCGATGTTTACGATACCATTCGTTTAGCTAGCCTTAGGATTTGAATACTAATGGATGTTGTGAACATCAATGCGTATGTATTGTGTTGTAACATATTGTGTTGTTTGCGTTATATGATATTGTATACTACCTTATGTTATCGAGGATTTTAGCGTTATACTTTGTAAAGGTATGCTAAGTATGTTGCTAGTATGTATGCGGTTTTGTTGTAAGTGTTTGCAAGTAAGTAAGTTATATATGTATATGTATAATTATTGCATTCACTAAGATTTGCTTACCCTCTCGTTGTTTACCTTTTTATAGGCTCGGGCGTTGACAAGGGTAAGGGCGTGCGATTGGATTAGAGATCCCGCTTGTTTGATAGGGGACGCTTTTGGGATGTGATAGCTTTTGGAGTTTGACCGAGATTTGGGTTGTTTAACCCCCAAACACCATGCTCTTAGTGTCGTTTGGAAATTAAACTAATGTGGTCGAAACTCATGATTTGTACGAAACTCATAAAACGGCCAATGTTGGCCCCATTTCGTAAAACTCATTTTATTTTTGAATCGTATGAGTTTTTCATAGTCTAATTATGTCGGGAAGTGGGAGATCTTTATTTGAAAATTTGCAAATTTGGACAGAACTGAATTTGGGCATGTGCGCGCCGCGCACCCTGTAGTGGTGCGCGTGGCGCACTCCCCTGTTATATATAAAAAAATTTGTTTCGCGTAATCGGTTGGTTATTGGTTTGGGTCGTTACAAGTGGTATCAGAGCATGGTCTAAGGGATTTAGGCAACTTGAGATAGGTGCCTAGACTTAGACTTATTTGTGTATGCGCTTTATGCGGGACTTATAGGAGACGGGTCAGATCGGGAGTTGATTAGTGCTTAGGTTTATGTGAATTAACCTTGCACTAACTACTTTGTGTTGGTTTAGCAATCATCAAGCGAGATAGACGTTGTACTAGCGAATTAATGCGACGTGATTGCGTAACAATGATTAGCTACCATTGTTACGGGTTCAAATCGTGTCAAACAAGCGATGTACGACGATTGTTGAGCAAGATGGGGTAGTGTGGTGTATATGTATATACATATGTGTTAAGTCCTTTCGTTCGTTGCTTAATTTACTTCGTTTTATAGAATGAAGATGAGAAATGGACACGACACCAATGACGGAAGTACGAGTGACGACGTTGAACTCACGGCCAAGGTTGAGGCCATCTTTAAAAGGCTAAAAAGGATTTTCTTGATGATGTTCGAAAGTTTTTCCAAGAGTCGGTTGATGGGCAAGTAACCGAAATGATAAATGAGCGAATGAATGCCGCGATCGAGGAGGCATTAGAAGCTAGAAACATTTATCCTCGAGGCGAAGGGGGTGATGGTAAAGGTGGAAGGCGGGACTTCCACTACAAAAATTTGAAGAATACTCAACCTCCGATGTTTAATGGGGTGAGGGATCCATTGAAAAGCACTTGTTGGATTTCCGATATCGAGGGGGCGTTCCGTACCGCGGAGTGTCCTCCCGATAAGAAGACAATGTATGGGTCTAGCATGTTGCGCGAAGAGGGCAAATTGTGGTGGGACGATAAAATCAAATTATATGGCGAAGAGCAATACATGAGCTTGACATGGGAGGAGTTTAAGAAGGAATTTTTCCAAGAATACCGAACTTCTTCCGATCTTGATAGAATCCAGGACGAGTTGCACAATTTGCAACAAGGTTCAATGGACTTGGTTACTCTCAAGTCTACCTTCTTGAAAAAGACTCGTTTTTGCCCGGAATATGTTGGTGACGATCACAAGCTAATGAAAGATTTCTACCATACCATGAATGATGAGTATAAGAGTAAGATTAGTCGAGGAGCGGCTAAGTCTTTTGAAGAGTTATTTGAATTGGCTCGGGGTTTTGAGCTGGAGGTTCCAAGGAGAAGTGATTTCACTCTTTCTAAAAGAAAGTTTGAAGGTTCTAGTCATTCTAACTTTTCAAACAAGAAAAACAAGAACAAGAAGGGTTCCGAAAGTGTAAATAGTGTGAAGAAAGGAGGTTTCGGGAACTTTATCCCTACTTGCTACAATTGTGGGGTACGAGGTCATTTGGCTCAGGATTGTACAAAGCCTCCTTCAACAAACAAGCTCACTTGTTTTAATTGCAACAAAGAAGGGCACCGAAAGTCGGAGTGCCCCGACTTGAACACCGATCATGTTAAACGGTTGGAGAAAGCGGCGGGCACGGCTAGGGGTCGCAACTATTTGATGACGAATGAGGAGGCCAAGCAATCGAAAGAAGTCGTTTCAGGTACTTTCATGGTTAACTCTAATCCAGCACGAATCCTATTTGATAGTAGTGCTAATTTATCGTTTGTTTCTCCAAGATTCGTGCCTAAGTTAAATAAACCGCTAGTTAAGTTAAGTCGTCCGGTAGAAGTTGAAATAGCGGATGGCAAGACGGCGCTAGTGGTTGATGTGTGTAAAAATTGTAATGTTGTGTTTGGTGCCGAAAATTTTAAAATCGATCTCATTCCGATGACTTTGGGTGATTTTGATATCGTCGTTGGTATGGATTGGCTCGATCATAATAGAGCCGATATTGCATGACATGATAAGTTTATTTGGGTAAAGACCCCAAGTGGGGGAGAGTTAATTATTCATGGCGATAAACGAAGAAGACTTGTGCCGATATGCACTTTTGCACGGGCACGGCGTTTCCTTGTTAGTAGTGGCATGGCTTTTCTTACCCATGTTGTTGATACTCGAGATGAGCCACCATCCATCCGTGAAATTCCGGTGGTGAATGAATTTGAAGACCTTTTTCCGGATGAGTTACCGGGTGTTCCGGCAGAAAGACAAGTTGAATTTCGCATTGAGTTGGTTCCGGGGGCTACCCCCATTGCTAAAACTCCTTATCCTTTAGCACCAACGGAAATGCAAGAGTTGTTAAATCAAATACAAGAGTTGCTTGAGAAGGGTTTCATTCGACCGAGTGCTTCGCCATGGGGCGCTCCGGTTTTATTCGTGAAGAAGAAGGATGGTAGTATGCGGATGTGCATCAATTATCGGGAGTTAAATAAAGTGACAATCAAGAATCGTTATCCATTGCCTCAGATTGACGATTTGTTTGATCAACTCCAAGGTGCAACGTATTTCTCTAAAATCGACCTACGGTCCGGCTATCACCAAATGCGGGTCCGTGAGGAAGATATCGAGAAAACGGCTTTCCGAACTCGTTACGGGCATTTTGAGTTTGTAGTTATGCCTTTTGGTCTTACGAATGCACGCGGCATTCATGGATCTTATGAACCAAGTGTGCCAACCTATGTTGGACAAGTCGGTAATTGTGTTCATTGACGACATACTTGTCTATTCAAAGAGTATGAAGGAACATGAACTTCATTTGCGGTGTGTGTTAAAGACGTTGCGGAAGGAGAAGTTGTATGCTAAATTCTCCAAGTGTGAATTTTGGCTAAGGGAAGTTCAATTCCTTGGCCATATTGTGAACAAAAATGGTATTCAAGTAGATCCGGGGAAGATTGAGACGGTAAAGAGTTGGGGACGACCGACTACGCCTACGGAAATCTGAAGTTTTCTCGGATTGGCCGGTTACTATCTTCGGTTTATCCAAGACTTTTCCAAGATTGCTTCTCCATTGACGAAATTGACGAGAAAGAACGCAAGATTTAATTGGGAGAACGAGAAAGAAATTGCCTTTCAATTGTTAAAAGAGAAGTTGTGTCAAGCTCCGGTGTTAGTATTGCCGGAAGGTGTAGAAGACATGACGGTTTATTGTGATGCGTCTTTAAATGGGCTCGGGTGTGTTCTAATGCAAAGAGGTAAACTCATCGCTTATGCCTCTCGACAATTAAAGGAACATGAAACGAGATATCCGACTCATGATCTTGAGTTGGCGGCGGTTGTTCATGCGTTGAAAATTTGGCGCCATTACTTGTATGGTGTCAAGTGTACGATTTATTCGAATCACAAGAGTTTGAAACATCTTTTTGATCAAAGAGATTTGAATTATCGTCAGAGTAGATGGATGGATGTGGTGAAAGATTATGATTGTGAAATACTTTATCATCCGGGCAAGGCGAATGTGGTCGCGGATGCGTTAAGTCGAAAGAGGCAACATCCGGCGTTACGATTGGGATTGTTACGTATGATTATTACTAACGATTTTCTTGACAAACTTGGTGTGATTCAAATAGAGGCTTACGTTCACAACAAGCATGCGGAATGAATAGTGGGGCAATCGGAGTTCATTACTATGGGCTCGCGTGGTTTGTTGTCTTTTCAAGGAAGGGTGTGGGTGCCTAAGATGGGGGATTATCGACGAGTGCTACTTGATAAAGCACATAAGTCAAAGTATTCTATTCATCCGGGCGCGACGAAAATGTATCTTGATTTAAGGAAGGAGTATTGGTGGCCGGGCATGAAGCGTGATGTTGTTAAGTATGTTGAGAAATGTGTCACGTGTTTGCAAGTTAAAGCCGAGCACCAAAAGTCGTATGGTAAATTGCAACCGTTAGAAATTCCGAAATGGAAATGGGAGCACATTACCATGGATTTTATCACAAAGTTACCTAAGACGGCGAGAACCCAATTTGATTCGATTTGGGTGATAGTTGATCGTTTGACGAAAAGTGCTTTGTTTCTTCCCATTCGGGAAGTGATATCGTCGGAGGCCTTGGCTAAATTGTTTATCAAGGAGGTAGTCGCTCAACATGGGGTTCCTATATCTATTATTTCAGATCGAGATACCCGTTTTACATCCCAGTTTTGGGAAAAGTTTCATGATGATATGGGTACACAATTAAAATTGAGCACGGCGTATCATCCTCAAACGGACGGTCAAACCGAACGTACGAATCAAATATTAGAGGATTTGTTATGGGCGTGTATTATTGATTTCGGTGGTCGTTGGGACGAGCACTTACCTTCGGTGGAATTCTCGTACAATAATAGTTATCATACTAGTATCGGGATGCCACCTTACGAGATGCTTTATGGGCGGAGGTGCCGAACTCCAATTTGTTGGGGTAAAATTGGTCAAAGAGAAATCGAGAGTACCGATTTGGTCTTAGAAACGAATAGTAAGGTTGATATGATTCGAGATCATTTGAAAAAGGTGCAAGATAGACAAAAGTCGTATGCCGACAAGGGTAGACGAATGATCGAATTTCAAGAAGGTGACATGGTGATGCTTAAGGTTTCACCATGGAAAGGTATTATTCGGTTTAGAAAACGAGAAATGTTAGCTCCTCGGTTTATTGGGCCATTCAAGGTTTTAGCTCGTGTTGGTGAAGTCGCGTATCATTTGGAATTACCCAAAGAGCTTGCGGGGATCCATAATACATTTCACGTTTCCCATCTCCGTAAGTGTCTTGCGGATGATTCTTCTTGGGTGCCATTAGATGAGATTGAGCTAAACAATAAGTTAGAGTATATTGAGGAGCCGATTGCCATACTCGATGAGAAGGTCAGAAGGTTGAGAAATAAGGAAGTAGGAACTTTTAAAGTTCAATGGCATCATAGTAAAGGTTCCGAGTTTACTTGGGAGCCCGAAGAATTCGTGTTAGTTTATCTTCCCTCTTGTCATGCAGCTTGGATCGCGAGGACGCGCTCCGATTCAAGTGGGGGAGAGTTGTAAGACCCTAATCAGTTTTGTACAGCAGTGTAAATAAGTTACTTAAGGTATGGGCACTTTTGTGGAATTCAACCAAAGTCAGATTCTGCCCAGCTCTTTGTACGCGCCGCGCACATGTAGGGGTGCGCGCCGCGCACTGCTACTGTTGACGAATTTTAGCTTTTGTTTAAAAGACTAAATGAGGGGTAATCTTGTATTTTCACATGGGGACGAGTTAGGGCTGTAAAGGCCAATTTGGATGGTGGTTGAAGGCATATTCAACACTCCACCAACCTTATCATCTCTCCCATTCAATTCTAGAGTGAGAAACCCATTAAGTGAGAGAAAGCTTAAATCCAAGAGGAAGAAGTTGCTTTCGGGTCAAATCACGTGCATTAAAGTTGTTCATCTCATCACTAGCTACGTTGTGATTGTGGTGGTAAGCTCTAATATTTATTTCCTTGTTTTAATTGGTTTAAGGGTTAGGGTTTGGATTAATGATGAACATAAAACCCATATGTGAGGATTTTGGGTGTTCTTGGGTAAGATCGAGTCGTTAAGACTCAATGGTAACTAACCTAGGGTTTCAAAGTGTTAATTGATGTTTATGAGTCCTAATTGGTTAGTTAATCACTAGCACACCTAGTAAATTAGTAAATGGGTGTTAGTTGGGTTAGTGGATGACCCGAAATGGGTGTGTTGACTTTAAATTGGTCAAAGGACTAATGATTGTCCTAGTCGGGAAAGATGGGTATGAAATATCCTAATCGTGTGTTATTTAGTGTTGATAGACCTTAATCACTAGCTTTTAAGTGATTGACGATGGTCTTGACCCTTAAGGGGTGGTTTTGGTGAAAATGGGGCTTTTAATGCATATTAAGTCATTTAATGCACTTGAGTGAAGTGTTGGTATTTAGCCCAACAAGTTTGTTTGTTGATTGAGTACTTATTGTATTAGGTACTCGGCTTTGAAACATTCGGAAGTATAAAATCATCACCAAATCGTTGAGGTGAGTGGAATAATTATATATGTATGTATATGATTTATTTGCTTGTGAGGTATGGGTTAAAGTTCGATGTTGACGATACTGTAGTGACCCGAACTTTTCCATGTTTATATATATTAATTGAGATTGATATTTACATGATTAAATGTTTCCAACATGTTAAGCAATCAAACTTGTTAAGACTTGATTAATTGAAATATGTTTCATATAGACAATTGACCACCCAAGTTGACCGGTGATTCACGAACGTTAAAACTTGTAAAAACTATATGATGACATATATATATGGATATATATATAGTTAACATGATACTATGATAAGTAAACATATCATTAAGTATATTAACAATGAACTACATATGTAAAAACAAGACTACTAACTTAATGATTTTTAAACGAGACATATATGTAACGATTATCGTTGTAAAGACATTTAATGTATATATATATCATATTAAGAGATATTCATACATGATAATATCATTATAATATAATAATTTAAAATCTCATTTGATATTATAAACATTGGGTTAACAACATTTAACAAGATCGTTAACCTAAAGGTTTAAAAACAACACTTACATGTAACGACTAACAATGACTTAACGACTCAGTTAAAATGTATATACATGGAGTGTTTTAATATGTATTTATACACTTTTGAAAGACTTCAATACACTTATCAAAATACTTCTACTTAACAAAAATGCTTACAATTGCATCCTCGTTCAATTTCATCAACAATTCTACTCGTATGCACCCGTATTCGTACTCGTACAATACACAACTTTTAGATGTATGTACTATTGGTATATACACTCCAATGATCAGCTCTTAGCAGCCCATGTGAGTCACCTAACACATGTGGGAACCATCATTTGGCAACTAGCATGAAATATCTCATAAAATTACAAAAATATGAGTAATCATTCATGACTTATTTACATGAAAACAAAATTACATATCCTTTATATCTAATCCATACACCAACGACCAAAAACACCTACAAACACTTTCATTCTTCAATTTTCTTCATCTAATTGATCTCTCTCAAGTTCTATCTTCAAGTTCTAAGTGTTCTTCATATATTCTACAAGTTCTAGTTACATAAAATCAAGAATACTTTCAAGTTTGCTAGCTCACTTCCAATCTTGTAAGGTGATCATCCAACCTCAAGAAATCTTTGTTTCTTACAGTAGGTTATCATTCTAATACAAGGTAATAATCATATTCAAACTTTGGTTCAATTTCTATAACTATAACAATCTTATTTCAAGTGATGATCTTACTTGAACTTGTTTTCGTGTCATGATTCTGCTTCAAGAACTTCGAGCCATCCAAGGATCCGTTGAAGCTAGATCCATTTTTCTCTTTTCCAGTAGGTTTATCCAAGGAACTTAAGGTAGTAATGATGTTCATAACATCATTCGATTCATACATATAAAGCTATCTTATTCGAAGGTTTAAACTTGTAATCACTAGAACATAGTTTAGTTAATTCTAAACTTGTTCGCAAACAAAAGTTAATCCTTCTAACTTGACTTTTAAAATCAACTAAACACATGTTCTATATCTATATGATATGCTTACTTAATGATTTAAAACCTGGAAATACGAAAAACACCGTAAAACCGGATTTACGCCGTCGTAGTAACACCACGGGCTGTTTTGGGTTAGTTAATTAAAAACTATGATAAACTTTGATTTAAAAGTTGTTATTCTGAGAAAATGATTTTTATTATGAACATGAAACTATATCCAAAAATTATGGTTAAACTCAAAGTGGAAGTATGTTTTCTAAAATGGTCATCTAGACGTCGTTCTTTCGACTGAAATGACTACCTTTACAAAAACGACTTGTAACTTATTTTTTTGACTATAAACCTATACTTTTTCTATTTAGATTCATAAAATAGAGTTCAATATGAAACCATATCAATTTGATTCACTCAAAACGGATTTAAAATGAAGAAGTTATGGGTAAAACAAGATTGGATAATTTTTCTCATTTTAGCTACGTGAAAATTGGTAACAAATCTATTCCTACCATAACTTAATCAACTTGTATTGTATATTATGTAATCTGGAGATACCATAGACACGTATACAATGTTTCGACCTATCATGTCGACACATCTATATATATTTCGGAACAACCATAGACACTCTATATGTGAATGTTGGAGTTAGCTATACAGGGTTGAGGTTGATTCCAAAATATATATAGTTTGAGTTGTAATCAATACTGAGATACGTATACACTGGGTCGTGGATTGATTCAAGATAATATTTATCGATTTATTTCTGTACATCTAACTGTGGACAACTAGTTGTAGGTTACTAACGAGGACAGCTGACTTAATAAACTTAAAACATCAAAATATATTAAAAGTGTTGTAAATATATTTTGAACATACTTTGATATATATGTATATATTGTTATAGGTTCGTGAATCAACCAGTGGCCAAGTCTTACTTCCCGACGAAGTAAAAATCTGTGAAAGTGAGTTATAGTCCCACTTTTAAAATCTAATATTTTTGGGATGAGAATACATGCAGGTTTTATAAATGATTTACAAAATAGACACAAGTACGTGAAACTACATTCTATGGTTGAATTATCAAAATCGAATATGCCCCTTTTTATTAAGTCTGGTAATCTAAGAATTAGGAAACAGACACCCTAATTGACGCGAATCCTAAAGATAGATCTATTGGGCCTAACAAACCCCATCCAAAGTACCGGATGCTTTAGTACTTCGAAATTTATATCATATCCGAAGGGTGTCCCGGAATGATGGGGATATTCTTATATATGCATCTTGTTAATGTCGGTTACCAGGTGTCCACCATATGAATGATTTTTATCTCTATGTATGGGATGTGTATTGAAATATGAAATCTTGTGGTCTATTGTTACGATTTGATATATATAGGTTAAACCTATAACTCACCAACATTTTTGTTGACGTTTTAAGCATGTTTATTCTCAGGTGATTATTAAGAGCTTCCGCTGTCGCATACTTAAATAAGTACGAGATTTGGAGTCCATGCTTGTATGATATTGTGTAAAAACTGCATTCAAGAAACTTATTTTGTTGTAACATATTTGTATTGTAAACCATTATGTAATGGTCGTGTGTAAACAGGATATTTTAGATTATCATTATTTGATAATCTACGTAAAGCTTTTTAAACCTTTATTGATGAAATAAAGGTTATGGTTTGTTTTAAAATGAATGCAGTCTTTGAAAAACGTCTCATATAGAGGTCAAAACCTCGCAACGAAATCAATTAATATGGAACGTTTTTAATCAATAAGAACGGGACATTTCAGTTGGTATCCGAGCGTTGGTCTTAGAGAACCAGAATTTTGCATTAGTGTGTCTTATCTAGTTTGTTAGGATGCATTAGTGAGTCTGGACTTCGACTGTGTTTACTTGAAAAATGATTGCTTAACAAATTTTGTTGGAAACTATATATTTTTAACATGTGAATATTATGTGATATATTAATCTCTTAACACGTTTGATATTATGTGATAGATGTCTCCCTCTAGAACAAGTCCCATTGACTCACCTAATAATAATGAAGAGTCAAATGTAAATTGGAATGATTCGTGGACTGATTCACAAGTTCCCGAAGAGGAACCGGAAGAAGAGTCGGAACCGGAAGAAGAATTGGAACCGGAAGAAGAATCGGAACCGGATGAAGAAATAGAACCGGTGGGGGAAATAATAAAACGATTAAGTAAAAGAAAATCCTCAACCAACCGACCAAGGTTAATTATGGTCAATGGTGTTTCCGCCAAGGAAGCAAAATATTGGGAGGATTACCAATTCTCCGATGAATCGGATTCCGACGAGAATTCCGATGATGTTATAGAAATTACCCCAACTGAATTTAAAAAGGCAAAAGAAAATAATAAGGGAAAGAGCATAAAAATAGAAAAATCTAATTCCAACCCCGATGAACTTTATATGTATCGTCAACCCCCGAAGTCCTTAAGTTGCAACAATGACCCGGGAACCTCTAAACCACCAGGTTTTTCTAAACCAATGTGGATAACGACGGCTCGTATTAGGGGAACATCATATATCCCTGGAAACTTGGCAAAACGAACCAAAACCGAAGAAGAAGAAACAAGCGAGTCGGAATAAGATAGTTGTATTCGTGTGGTGTAATATAAGTTATATAGTGTGCTTATGCTTTATGATATATGTAAAAATTGCTTGTATTAATAAGTATTTTTTTATGAATCTAAATCTTGTCTATTTTACAGTATAAAAACACAAAATGGATAGACAACCCAATATTTTAAGAGACCTACCCGGAGACATGATTGATGAAATCTTGTCTAGAGTCGGTCAGAATTCTTCGGCACAACTATTTAAGGCGAGATCAGTTTGTAAGACATTCGAAGAACGTTCCAAGAATGCCTTGGTTTATAAAAGGCTTTCGTTCGAAAGATGGGGGATATCACATTGGGAAATCCATAAGTTACGATGTGTTTACTTTGACGCATATATTGCGGGGAACCCAAATGCTATTTTACGCAATGGGTTAAGAAATTATTTTGACTCAATATATCCGAATATTGGACTTCGTGATTTAGAAAAAGCGGCTAACATGCAACATAAAGAAGCATGGTATGATTACGGATTAGTAATGTTCGCTTCTCACCAAAGTGAGAATAAGAACATCGGCCTACAACTATTAAACAAAACGTTCCCACAAGTGACGGAGTCGGTAATTGGGGTAAGAAATGTGGTTTTTAGATTGTTACGGGACTGTTGGACATTACGTAACCCTCGTCCCTTTGACGACGTTACAACACGCTGTCTTATCAACGGCCATAACGGTTATGTTCCACAAGACCAAGGATGGGAAGTAATCCTAGTAAAACCAGAATGCATGACTTGTTTCTGGACGTATGAATTACGTGTCTTTATTGCCTTTGCTGAACGACTTGTGTACTAGCTAGAATTATCTTCACAACCATCTTGTATCAAATTTATTGTGTGCTATATTTCATGCTATATGTAAAATAAGCGGTATTGTAAGTTTGTAAAATATTGTGTAAAAGTTTGAACGCGAAATATTATTATAATCAATTTTTCATATAGAATTGTAGTAGTTGAATTGTATATTAGCAACTAAGTATGAACTTAACGGGTAGGTACTACCCGAATTTAAACTTATAAAACGCTAATATGAAGAAAAAGCTTTTATAAATGAGTTCATATTATGCTACGAAATACTATTTACTACTCTTAATATTCTGTATGATTAACTTGTTCCATTTGACTATTTTAAAGGAAATGGCACCGACTACTCGACACACCGTGAATATGAATGAAGAGGAATTCCGTACTTTTCTAGCTTCAAACATAGCCGCAGTACAGGCTGCGCTACATACCAACAATAACCTTGGATCTAGCAGTACAGGAAATCGTGTAGGATGCACCTACAAAGAATTCACTGCCTGCAAACCTTTGGAATTTGATGGAACCGAAGGACCGATCGGATTGAAACGGTGGACCGAGAAGGTCGAATCGGTGTTTGCCATAAGTAAGTGTACTGAAGAGGACAAAGTGAAGTACGCTACGCATACCTTCACAGGTTCTGCGTTAACATGGTGGAATACCTATCTAGAGCAAGTGGGACAAGACGATGCGTACGCACTACCGTGGTCAGCATTCAAGCACTTGATGAACGAGAAGTACCGTCCCATAACCAAGGTCAATAAGCTCAAGACAGAACTTAGAGGGTTACGAACCCAAGGATTTGATATTACCACGTACGAAAGACGATTCACAGAATTGTGCCTATTGTGTCCGGGAGCATTCGAAGATGAGGAAGAGAAGATTGACGCGTTTGTGAAAGGATTACCGGAAAGAATCCAAGAAGATATAAGTTCACACGAGCCCGCCTCCATACAACAGGCATGTAGAATGGCTCACAAACTAGTGAACCAGATTGAAGAAAGAATTAAAGAACAGACTGCTGAAGAGACCAATGTGAAGCAAGTCAAAAGAAAGTGGGAGGAAAACGGTGATAAGAATCACCAATACAACAACAACAGCAATTACAACAATAATCGCAACAATTATCCCAGCAATCGTAACATCAATCGCAACTACAACAAACGGCCCAACAACAACAACAACAACAACAACAGCAGCAGCAACTACAACAATCATCCCAATAACAATAATAACCGCAACAACAACAACAATCAGAAGCAGCTATGCCAAAGGTGTGAAAAGTATCACTCGGGGTTCTGCACCAAATTTTGCAACAAGTGTAAAAGAAATGGTCATAGCGCAGCGAAGTGTGAGGTCTACGGACCAGGGGTTAATAGAACGAAAGGAACAAATGGTGTCGGAACGAGTAATGGCGGGGCAAGTAGTGTCGGAGCAAGTTATGCCAATGTAGTTTGTTATAAATGTGGAAAACCGGGCCACATTATTAGAAATTGCCCGAACCAAGAGAACACGAATGGACAAGGCCGCGGAAGAGTTTTCAATATTAATGCGGCAGAGGCACAGGAAGACCCGGAGCTTGTTACGGGTACGTTTCTTATTGACAATAAATCTGCTTACGTTTTATTTGATTCGGGTGCGGATAGAAGCTATATGAGTAGAGATTTTTGTGCTAAATTAAGTTGTCCATTGACGCCTTTGGATAGTAAATTTTTACTCGAATTAGCAAATGGTAAATTAATTTCAGCAGATAATATATGTCGGAATCGAGAAATTAAACTGGTTAGCGAAACATTTAAGATTGACTTGATACCAGTAGAGTTAGGGAGTTTTGATGTGATAATCGGTATGGACTGGTTGAAAGAAGTGAAAGCAGAGATCGTTTGTTACAAAAATGCAATTCGCATTATACGAGAAAAAGGAAAACCCTTAATGGTGTACGGAGAAAAGGGCAACACGAAGCTACATCTTATTAGTAATTTGAAGGCACAAAAACTAATAAGAAAAGGTTGCTATGCTGTTCTAGCACACGTCGAGAAAGTACAAACTGAAGAAAAGAGCATCAATGATGTTCCCGTCACAAAAGAATTTCCCGATGTATTTCCGAAAGAATTACCGGGATTACCCCCACATCGATCCGTTGAATTTCAAATAGATCTTGTACCAGGAGCTGCACCAATAGCTCGTGCTCCTTACAGACTCGCACCCAGCGAGATGAAAGAACTGCAAAGCCAAATACAAGAACTTTTAGAGCGTGGTTTCATTCGACCAAGCACATCACCATGGGGAGCTCCTGTTTTGTTTGTCAAGAAGAAAGATGGTACATTCAGGTTGTGTATCGACTACCGAGAGTTGAACAAACTTACCATCAAGAACCGCTACCCACTATCGAGAATCGACGACTTATTTGATCAACTACAAGGCTCGTCTGTTTATTCAAAGATTGACTTACGTTCCGGGTATCATCAAATGCGGGTGAAAGAAGATGATTTTCCAAAGACTGCTTTCAGAACACGTTACGGTCATTACGAGTTTATGGTCATGCCGTTTGGTTTAACTAATGCACCAGCTGTGTTCATGGACCTTATGAACCGAGTGTGTGGACCATACCTTGACAAGTTTGTCATTGTTTTCATTGATGACATACTTATTTACTCAAAGAATGACCAAGAACACGGTGAACATTTGAGAAAGGTGTTAGAAGTATTGAGGAAGGAAGAATTGTACGCTAAGTTTTCAAAGTGTGCATTTTGGTTGGAAGAAGTTCAATTCCTCGGTCACATAGTGAACAAAGAAGGTATTAAGGTGGATCCAGCAAAGATAGAAACTGTTGAAAAGTGGGAAACCCCGAAAACTCCAAAACACATACGCCAGTTTTTGGGACTAGCTGGTTACTACAGAAGGTTCATCCAAGACTTTTCCAGAATAGCAAAACCCTTGACTGCATTAACGCATAAAGGGAAGAAATTTGAATGGAATGATGAACAAGAGAAAGCGTTTCAGTTATTGAAGAAAAAGCTAACTACGGCACCTATATTGTCATTGCCTGAAGGGAATGATGATTTTGTGATTTATTGTGACGCATCAAAGCAAGGTCTCGGTTGTGTATTAATGCAACGAACGAAGGTGATTGCTTATGCGTCTAGACAATTGAAGATTCACGAACAAAATTATGCGACGCATGATTTGGAATTAGGCGCGGTTGTTTTTGCATTAAAGACTTGGAGGCACTACTTATATGGGGTCAAAAGTATTATATATACCGACCACAAAAGTCTTCAACACATATTTAATCAGAAACAACTGAATATGAGGCAGCGTAGGTGGATTGAATTATTGAATGATTACGACTTTGAGATTCGTTACCACCCGGGGAAGGCAAATGTGGTAGCCGATGTCTTGAGCAGGAAGGACAGAGAACCCATTCGAGTAAAATCTATGAATATAATGATTCATAATAACCTTACTACTCAAATAAAGGAGGCGCAACAAGGAGTTTTAAAAGAGGGAAATTTAAAGGATGAAATACCCAAAGGATCAGAGAAGCATCTTAATATTCGGGAAGACGGAACCCGGTATAGGGCTGAAAGGATTTGGGTACCAAAATTTGGAGATATGAGAGAAATGGTACTTAGAGAAGCTCATAAAACCAGATACTCAATACATCCTGGAACGGGAAAGATGTACAAGGATCTCAAGAAACATTTTTGGTGGCCGGGTATGAAAGCCGATGTTGCTAAATACGTAGGAGAATGTTTGACGTGTTCTAAGGTCAAAGCTGAGCATCAGAAACCGTCAGGTCTACTTCAACAACCCGAAATCCCGGAATGGAAATGGGAAAACATTACCATGGATTTCATCACTAAATTGCCAAGGACTGCAAGTGGTTTTGATACTATTTGGGTAATAGTTGATCGTCTCACCAAATCAGCACACTTCCTGCCAATAAGAGAAGATGACAAGATGGAGAAGTTAGCACGACTGTATTTGAAGGAAGTCGTCTCCAGACATGGAATACCAATCTCTATTATCTCTGATAGGGATGGCAGATTTATTTCAAGATTCTGGCAGACATTACAGCAAGCATTAGGAACTCGTCTAGACATGAGTACTGCCTATCATCCACAAACTGATGGGCAGAGCGAAAGGACGATACAAACGCTTGAAGACATGCTACGAGCATGTGTTATTGATTTCGGAAACAGTTGGGATCGACATCTACCGTTAGCAGAATTTTCGTACAACAACAGCTACCATTCAAGCATTGAGATGGCGCCGTTTGAAGCACTATATTGTAGAAAGTGCAGGTCTCCGATTTGTTGGAGTGAAGTGGGGGATAGACAGATTACGGGTCCGGAGATTATACAAGAAACTACCGAGAAGATCATCCAAATTCAACAACGGTTGAAAACCGCCCAAAGTCGACAAAAGAGCTACGCTGACATTAAAAGAAAAGATATAGAATTTGAAATTGGAGAGATGGTCATGCTTAAAGTTGCACCTTGGAAAGGCGTTGTTCGATTTGGTAAACGAGGGAAATTAAATCCAAGGTATATTGGACCATTCAAGATTATTGATCGTGTCGGACCAGTAGCTTACCGACTTGAGTTACCTCAACAACTCGCGGCTGTACATAACACTTTCCACGTCTCGAATTTGAAGAAATGTTTTGCTAAAGAAGATCTCACTATTCCGTTAGATGAAATCCAAATCAACGAAAAACTCCAATTCATCGAAGAACCCGTCGAAATAATGGATCGTGAGGTTAAAAGACTTAAGCAAAACAAGATACCAATTGTTAAGGTTCGATGGAATTCTCGTAGAGGACCCGAGTTCACCTGGGAGTGTGAAGATCAGATGAAGAAGAAATACCCGCATCTATTTCCAGAAGATTCGTCAACACCTTCAACAGCTTAAAATTTCGGGACGAAATTTATTTAACGGGTAGGTACTGTAGTGACCCGAACTTTTCCATGTTTATATATATTAATTGAGATTGATATTTACATGATTAAATGTTTCCAACATGTTAAGCAATCAAACTTGTTAAGACTTGATTAATTGAAATATGTTTCATATAGACAATTGACCACCCAACTTGACCGGTGATTCACGAACGTTAAAACTTGTAAAAACTATATGATGACATATATATATGGATATATATATAGTTAACATGATACTATGATAAGTAAACATATCATTAAGTATATTAACAATGAACTACATATGTAAAAACAAGACTACTAACTTAATGATTTTTAAACGAGACATATATGTAACGATTATCGTTGTAAAGACATTTAATGTATATATATCATATTAAGAGATATTCATACATGATAATATCATTATAATATAATAATTTAAAATCTCATTTGATATTATAAACATTGGGTTAACAACATTTAACAAGATCGTTAACCTAAAGGTTTAAAAACAACAATTACATGTAACGACTAACGATGACTTAACGACTCAGTTAAAATGTATATACATGGAGTGTTTTAATATGTATTTATACACTTTTGAAAGACTTCAATGCACTTATCAAAATACTTCTACTTAACAAAAATGCTTACAATTGCACCCTCGTTCAGTTTCATCAACAATTCTACTCGTATGCACCCGTATTCGTACTCGTACAATACACAGCTTTTAGATGTATGTACTATTGGTATATACACTCCAATGATCAGCTCTTAGCAGCCCATGTGAGTCACCTAACATATGTGGGAACCATCATTTGGCAACTAGCATGAAATATCTCATAAAATTACAAAAATATGAGTAATCATTCATGACTTATTTACATGAAAACAAAATTACATATCCTTTATATCTAATCCATACACCAACGACCAAAAACACCTACAAACACTTTCATTCTTCAATTTTCTTCATCTAATTGATCTCTCTCAAGTTCTATCTTCAAGTTCTAAGTGTTCTTCATATATTCTACAAGTTCTAGTTACATAAAATCAAGAATACTTTCAAGTTTGCTAGCTTACTTCCAATCTTGTAAGGTGATCATCCAACCTCAAGAAATCTTTGTTTCTTACAGTAGGTTATCATTCTAATACAAGGTAATAATCATATTCAAACTTTGGTTCAATTTCTATAACTATAACAATCTTATTTCAAGTGATGATCTTACTTGAACTTGTTTTCGTGTCATGATTCTGCTTCAAGAACTTCGAGCCATCCAAGGATCCGTTGAAGCTAGATCCATTTTTCTCTTTTCCAGTAGGTTTATCCAAGGAACTTAAGGTAGTAATGATGTTCATAACATCATTCGATTCATACATATAAAGCTATCTTATTCGAAGGTTTAAACTTGTAATCACTAGAACATAGTTTAGTTAATTCTAAACTTGTTCGCAAACAAAAGTTAATCCTTCTAACTTGACTTTTAAAATCAACTAAACACATGTTCTATATCTATATGATATACTAACTTAATGATTTAAAACCTGGAAACACGAAAAACACCGTAAAACCGGATTTACGCCGTCGTAGTAACACCACGGGCTGTTTTGGGTTAGTTAATTAAAAACTATGATAAACTTTGATTTAAAAGTTGTTATTCTGAGAAAATTATTTTTATTATGAACATGAAACTATATCCAAAAATTATGGTTAAACTCAAAGTGGAAGTATGTTTTCTAAAATGGTCATCTAGACGTCGTTCTTTCGACTGAAATGACTACCTTTACAAAAACGACTTGTAACTTATTTTTCGGCTATAAACCTATACTTTTTCTATTTAGATTCATAAAATAGAGTTCAATATGAAACCATAGCAATTTGATTCACTCAAAACGGATTTAAAATGAAGAAGTTATGGGTAAAACAAGATTGGATAATTTTTCTCATTTTAGCTACGTGAAAATTGGTAACAAATCTATTCCTACCATAACTTAATCAACTTGTATTGTATATTATGTAATCTGGAGATACCATAGACACGTATACAATGTTTCGACCTATCATGTCGACACATCTATATATATTTCGGAACAACCATAGACACTCTATATGTGAATGTTGGAGTTAGCTATACAGGGTTGAGGTTGATTCCAAAATATATATAGTTTGAGTTGTAATCAATACTGAGATACGTATACACTGGGTCGTGGATTGATTCAAGATAATATTTATCGATTTATTTCTGTACATCTAACTGTGGACAACTAGTTGTAGGTTACTAACGAGGACAGCTGACTTAATAAACTTAAAACATCAAAATATATTAAAAGTGTTGTAAATATATTTTGAACATACTTTGATATATATGTATATATTGTTATAGGTTCGTGAATCAACCAGTGGCCAAGTCTTACTTCCCGACGAAGTAAAAATCTGTGAAAGTGAGTTATAGTCCCACTTTTAAAATCTAATATTTTTGGGATGAGAATACATGCAGGTTTTATAAATGATTTACAAAATAGACACAAGTACGTGAAACTACATTCTATGGTTGAATTATCGAAATCGAATATGCCCCTTTTTATTAAGTCTGGTAATCTAAGAATTAGGGAACAGACACCCTAATTGACGCGAATCCTAAAGATAGATCTATTGGGCCTAACAAACCCCATCCAAAGTACCGGATGCTTTAGTACTTCGAAATTTATATCATATCCGAAGGGTGTCCCGGAATGATGGGGATATTCTTATATATGCATCTTGTTAATGTCGGTTACCAGGTGTCCACCATATGAATGATTTTTATCTCTATGTATGGGATGTGTATTGAAATATGAAATCTTGTGGTCTATTGTTACGATTTGATATATATAGGTTAAACCTATAACTCACCAACATTTTTGTTGACGTTTTAAGCATGTTTATTCTCAGGTGATTATTAAGAGCTTCCGCTGTCGCATACTTAAATAAGGACGAGATTTGGAGTCCATGCTTGTATGATATTGTGTAAAAACTGCATTCAAGAAACTTATTTTGTTGTAACATATTTGTATTGTAAACCATTATGTAATGGTCGTGTGTAAACAGGATATTTTAGATTATCATTATTTGATAATCTACGTAAAGCTTTTTAAACCTTTATTGATGAAATAAAGGTTATGGTTTGTTTTAAAATGAATGCAGTCTTTGAAAAACGTCTCATATAGAGGTCAAAACCTCGCAACGAAATCAATTAATATGGAACGTTTTTAATCAATAAGAACGGGACATTTCAGATACCATATCCTAGAGTATATTGTTTGATTGTTAGTTGAGGTTTAAAGTTCGATGTTGACGATACCTCAAGTATGGATTTAAAGTTCGATGTTGACGAAGCCATACCACTATTGTAGTGACGTTTGTTTGATGAGGGTTTAAGTTCGATGTTGACGATACCTCATATGTGGGTTTAAGTTCGATGTTGACGATACCACATTTATTAGGACGAATGGGAATTAAGTTCGATGTTGACGATACCATTCGTTTGGCTAGCCTTGGGATTTGAATACTAATGGATGTTGTGAACATCAATGCGTATGTATTGTGTTGTAACATATTGTGTTGTTTGCGTTATATGATATTGTATACTACCTTATGTTATCGAGGATTTTAGCGTTATACTTTATAAAGGTATGCTAAGTATGTTGCTAGTATGTATGCGGTTTTGTTGTAAGTGTTTGCAAGTAAGTAAGTTATATATGTATATGTATAATTATTGCATTCACTAAGCTTTGCTTACCCTCTCGTTGTTTACCTTTTTAAAGGCTCGGGCGTTGACAAGGGTAAGGGCGTGCGATTGGATTAGAGATCCCGCTTGTTTGATAGGGGATGCTTTTGGGATGTGATAGCTTTTGGAGTTTGACCGAGATTTGAGTAGTTTAACCCCCAAACACCATGCTCTTAGTGTCGTTTGTAAATTAAACCAATGTGGTCGAAACTCATGATTTGTACGAAACTCGTAAAACGGCCAATGTGGGCCCCATTTTGTAAAACTCATTTTATGTTTGAATCGATGAGTTTTTCATATTAGAACATGTTGTGAAAAGCGTTTCGTCTAATTATGTCGGGAAGTGGGAGATCTTTATTTGAAAATTTGCAAATTTGGACAGAACTGAATTGGGGCCTGTGCGCGCTGCGCACCCTGTAGTGGTGCGCGTGGCGCACTCCCCTGTTATTAAAAAAAAAATTTGTTTCGCGTAATCGGTTGATTATTGGTTTGGGTCGTTACAATGAATTACCCAATGTTTTGTGGGCACATAGCACAACTTTCAAGAAAAGCACGGGGAAAACACCTTTTAGTTTGGTATATGGCTCTGAGGCAGTAATACCTGCTGAAATTCTTGTGCCAGCGCATAGAGTCGCTAATTTTGAAGAAGAAGTAAATAATGATGCATTAGGTGAAAATCTGAATTTCATCGAAGAGCGAAGGTTAATGGCAACGATTAGAGAGGCAAATAATAAACAACAAATTGCCAAATATTATAACAAAAGAGTGTGTGCTCTATCTTTTGATGTAGGCGAGTGGGTACTGCGAAATAATGATGCAAGTAGAGCAGAAAAACTTGGCAAATTAGGACCTAACTGGGAGGGTCCTTATCAAGTTGTGGCAATTAATGCAGCAGGTTCGTATAAGCTCGCGGATGTGGAAGGGCGAACTTTTCCTAATGCGTGGCATGCCGCTTTATTAAAGCGATATTATGTGTAATTCTGTGAAAATAATACGAAGGCCAAAATGCATATGCATAAAGTGTACAATTTGTTGCAAGGCCTATACTTGATATTTTTTTATGTGTTTTTATTTTTAATTTTTGCAAGTCTTGATCACACTTGTAGGAATTTCAAAAGTTGACACTTGTAAGAATATGCAAAGAGTTTGTTTGTGAAATACCAAAAATTTATGAAATGTTTTGTATTTTGTTTCATAATGATGAGGTGTTTCGCGATGTTTAAATAGCAAAGTGATGAAATTGCCCACTTTTGCAGAAAATAACTATTGCGAAAGGAATTTAAAACCCTAAGTGTTTGATTTTGCCAATACTTAGATGCTTCGCAATGCTAATTGATTGCCTAAGGATCGCTTTGGCGGACTTAGAAGATTCATAACGTATAAATATACACGCATACAGATTGTTTCGCAAAAGTACATACTTATTATGTGCACAATAATAAAAGTTGGAAATTGCAAAGGACAAGTCCGTGTTATGAATATTATGATAAAAAGCGCTATATAAATAAAAGTACTTGCAAATAGTTATGAAAATATGAAAATTTTAATAATAATTGCGCAGAGATAGCTGCGTGCTAAGTTTTACAATATCATCATGGTTTTGTTAAATCAAGCTCAACGATGTCATTGACAGTAGCATCATCCTGTTGACTTATCGCAGTAACTTTTGGGATTGGAATGTTCGCTATGTTTTCTTTCGCAGAAGCAAATGCATCTCGAGCATCTGTAAGCGAACATACGCGGTCTTCAATCGCGGATGGTAGTGGGTTTGGTATGGTGCAATAAGGAGCAATTTCATCCAAAAATTCCACTCTTTCGCGCAATCGTAGAGCGGCAGCGTAAGTTGAAAATTGAACGGAAACAGGATGAGAATTCAGGACTTTTTTGGCAAACTCCGGCAAATGTTGATGAAGTTTGGTAAATTCAAGCTTCGCAGAAGCTGTGGCAGCTAGAGCATTATCTCGCTCCGCAGTAAGCCTCGAAGCCACCTCTTTTAATGAATTAATAGTGGCTTAGAGGCTGTTTTATTTTTCAGCTGCAGAAGAAACCTGCAGTTTTAAGTCATCCACCGCGGTTTTTGCCGCGGTGAGTTCATAAGAAAGGTTAACGCAGCGTTTTTCGCTGTCTTCAGCTTTAACCTTCTTGGCGTTATACTTCATTTGTTCAGCCTCAAGCACGTTGAAGAACTGTTCTTGACGGCATATCATATCGTATGCAGAATTAAAGCACATGTAGAAATTCTGCACAAAACTATTATGCGCATCAAGCGCAGAGAGCTTTGAAATTTTACGGCGAAGCTCGCATAGGATTGCCAACTTCATTTGTTGGCATTGATCTAGTGCTGCAGTAGAAGAAGCATAGGTATATCCCGATAACCCGTAGATTCTCACACCGTAAGAGTCGGGTGGGGTACGGAACAATTCGGTAATTTGCTTCGCAGTATGTGGGCTGGGAAAAACTGGATTGAAAGGCGAATCCCCTGCAAAACAATGCAATTAATAAACTGGCAAAATAAAAGTATAGCGAATGTTATAAAACATGAAATAATGTTTGCGATATACCAGTTTGCTGGTCCCCTTCATAATCCGATGTGATTGGATTATCATAAAGGGTGGCGTCTGGTTGCTTGAGTTTTTTGCTTTGCGACGATGGTGGCGTCTGGTATGGTTGCTTAGTGGAGCTTGGCTTCGATAGGGGTGATTTGGATGTTAAATCAACGATTGGAATTGATTGCTTTTCTTGTTTAATTTCTCTTTCGGAAGATGCCTTTGATTTGGACTCCGGGCTAGTCAATAGTTTAGTAATTAGTGCCTTTGGGTTAACCTTGCTATCAACTTCGTCGATTTTCATTTTTGGTTGAAGGAGAGTTATGAGTAAAGAAGGAAATTGTAAAGGTTACTTGAGAATTTGGTTAATTGCGAAATATTTCAGAAGAAGCAAGTAGGAAATTTGTGATTTTGGATCACAATATATATAGGGGAAATAAGAGTAGCAATTGATTGTGTTTAATTATCTGTTGTGGTAATTCAAACGGTAATATTTCAGACAACGGATAAAAACGGTAACTTTGTTTGCTGTAACGGTAACAAAGGTAAAGCGAAAATATCTTAATGCGGGTAATAGTTACGATAACTGCGAATTTTTAGAGTTTATCATGACACATTTACTTCGCAAGATGTATCATAATAAACTGGGGGGACTTGATCATATACATAGCATTGTATATGTGTATTTTAGTTGCTAAAGGCTAAAAGAAGAAGTTACGCGAGCTATAATTAAAGGGTATGGGATATTCGCTAAAAATAAGCATAGCGTTTCTGTTTCCGCATTAATGAAAGACTGCGGTTTATTCTGCTAAAGTTTCCCCGGATAGTTAAGTAATCCGCAGACCGCGGATATTTCGATTACTATAAATAGAGAGCATGACCTCTCATTTATAGGTTGTTGATTCTCTGCCATTTGCCTGAACCTTTGTAATTTTCTCTTGTGATCTTGCCCAAGGAACGTTACATTGCTTTCAAGGTGAATCATGCTAATTAACAATCAAGACCGGGTCTGGGTGGCTGATCACTTGATAGCTAAAGTGAAAGACGATCATCAGGGCCAAAAATAATTATCAAACATCCCATCCTCCATCTTAATCTCATTGCACTCAATCCGTAATTAAGTAACTTATTAATTAGAGATTGATCACACACGTATAGATTGACCTATTTAATTCTTCATTTTTCCTCATAATTAATGGTTATTATATGTAATATGTAACTTCTTACGAAGTACGGAGTATATAAATTAAGTTAGTCATGATCGTAAATGTTATCAACATAAATTTTGAGGTTCTAATTGACCAATAATATATGACATACTTTATAACTTCACGATAACTAATCAAAACGACAATTTTCAAAACGATAATTTCAGAGCTAAGTTGGTTTATTTCAATCAAAGATATAAGCACTAAATGATTAGTAAAGCTTAATAACCTATTAGCATCTTGTATGTTTAATCCACGTTTATTATGTTTTTAGTTTCCTTATAATCTTGTATTTTCAATTGGGCCGTGATCAATCCGCATTTGTATTGTACGTATCTTCATTGATTTGATGAAGATCTTTCATTGAATATATGATGTTTTTCGCCTTAAAAAAAATAAAAAAAAACCTATTAGCATTCATTGGTTAAGATAGTACCTTCAAGAGATATCGAGTTACGATTACATTGGCGGAACCAGAATTTTCTTTCATCGATTTTGGGGTAAAAATATAGGTTTTTAGGCAAGATTTAGAAGTTTTTAACAAAATTTAAAGGTTTTGGGGAAAAATTTATAGAATTTTGGGCAAAATTTGAAAAGTGTGGGGTAAAATATATAGGTTTTGGGGAAAAAAAAAATCAGGTAAAGTCAAAATATTCAAAATTTTTCCACTAAAATTTCAAAAACGACTGAGGGCGGGTGCCCCCGGTCCCTTCATAAAAACGCCTCTGGTTACGAACGTACTAGCACGACAATCCTCGCCGTTCTCTCCGTGTTGTTACCTTATGCAACTTAGCTATGGGACTAAAACCGGCCGTAAAGATGGTTAATAAATTGTGGGTTATGAATTGGAACGTGAAGTTTCATATAATAAGCAAAGTTACCAAAAAAAATTTGGAATTGTTAACCACGTATTTGCATCAAATTCGTAATAGGTGATAACAATTTACCTAATCTGATTTTTGACCACTTCAAGGTAATATTAGGATTTTTCCTCTTAAATAAGTCACATATATGAGATTAGAGTCCATCGTATTCTTTTATTGGAATTTGTTAACGATAATATGCAAAGTCGGTTCATATTTACTAATTAATATGGATTGATCATTTTTGGTGCTCACTATTCATCTATAGTTTTTATTAAAATCCTATAACGATGATGTCATGATTAAGCTAATTCTTTTGTTAAGAAAAAATCAAAAATAAAAAGAAAAAAATATAAGCCATCTTGATGATGTCATTAACATTAATTAAATATTTTATTTATTTATTTAAGTTAATTGAAATTCACTTAGTTCATATAATAATTGTATTTTAGTTTTAAAAAAAATTTAAAGAGACATTTGTTATTACTAATAATAATTATTAAATATATATATATATATATATATATATATATATATATATATATATATATATATATATATATACTCAATTTTAGACCAAACTTTATTACGGGGTATTATTATATTATTATTATTATTATTCAAATACAGATTTTTTTACGAGATTAATTACGTTACATATGTATGTGAAATACATGTCTCAATAAAATGTTGTAATGTAGCTTTTACGATAAGAAAAATAATAATTATGATGAAAATTGGAAGAAAGTTGTGAGAGAATAAATGTAGTTCATGTATTCTGACTAAATTAAGTATATCAATATTTTGTAAAAACAACGACAAGTTTCTTAGTCGAAATATGCGGTTCCACGAGTCATTAAACTAAATGACTTTAGCATTTACGTTCACTTAATACCTAAAACATATCATTAAACTATTTCGTTTAAATAAACCCGTGATTTTACGGGTCATTCCACTACTTTAAATTAATATGTATGTCTGAATAAAACTTTTAAATTATTATAACATAGCATATCACACTTAAAATGATTTGATCTTCGCAATTAACGAAATGAAAAGTTCAACCTTATCTCCAAATTATTTTCATTGTTATAATCTATCACCTAAAATAAGTTTGAAAACTTAACCATCACAATTTATAAAAATAACATAAATTAATTTTATTAACAGGTTTTACGTATGGCTTTCGTGTCGCGTCCAAACCGCCCAAGGTTCGAATCCCCTTTGCAACGGTACATATTTTATTCTTTTTCTTTTTCAAATTCTAATTGTTGTTATTATATTATTGAATGAGAAAAATATTCAAATGAATCCTAAATTTAGGTTAAGATTTAAAGGATAAAGCTCATCCCTTAGATTAATTTTGGTCTTGCGTATGTCTACTACCGATTGATGGGCTTATATGTACTCCTTGCCGCGTGACGAGCTTTCATTCGTACATTGCTTATAGACGGGCTTATGTGCGTATACTGCCAGCTGACGGTCTTGCGTATTCGCACTGATGGGCTTACATGTACTCCTTGCCGCGCTGCCTATAGACGTGATTGACGGAACTGGTCTTACGAGGTTCGGGTGATGAGGTTATTCATACGTCATCAGTCTGCCGTGAGTATGTCTCTTGGAACGTTTTCCATGATTTTACGTTTAACGGATCAGGGTATCTGTTATGCGCATCATTAAGTATGTTATTCCTGAACCGAATATTTTATTATGTAACTATCTTTGATAATGTTTTCTTACTATTTATTTTCAATTGTCTTTTGTTTTTTTAATCACCCATAATTAGAATGTTCATAAAACTAAGTATGTGCAATCAGATATAGGAATGAATGTGAACGGTTTTAGTTAATCATGAACATATGAAAATGCGTCATAAGATTTTCTTGTTTGCTTACCGGTAACTGAAGATCTATTTTCAGCAAAACAACCCAACATTTGTGCTAGTTTTTTTTCTTCTTCTATTTTTCTCATGTTCTTCTGAAGTGTCATCTAAACTTTATAATTATATAAAATTCACATTTCCAGCAATTTAAATTTAATCTTTTTAAACAATGTTTTTAGCCAAACTTATGAATTCATGGGTCATTAAACTAGTTTTAGAAATAAATATTAAACATAGTTTTAAGCGTTATACTCGATAACTAAATTTAAACATAAACATCTTGTACATTGAGCAAGTTGAGAGTAATTAGCGAATAGTTATCATTAATGTACAAGCATTTTGCATGTTTAAATTTCTTAAAGATACTTCGTCAGGGGCGAAAATTAATGGGTACAGAGGGGGGCATCCGCCTCCAGTGAATTTGCAATTTTCAGTGTAAAATTTTGGAATTTTCGATTTTGCCCCGGTGTAATTTTTTTTCATGCCCAAAAATATTTATATTTTGTCCCAAAACCTCTATATTTTGCTCTAAAACCTTTAAACTTTGCCCCAAAACTTTCATTTTTGTCCAAAAAAAATTCTACGCTTTTTAAAAAAATTCGCCTCCGGTGAAAAGAATTCATGCTTCCGCCACGCGTAGCACTTAAACAAATTATAAATTTTCAGGAAATTAATCTTAAAAAAAAAGTATCAATAGTCAACTGAGTTAAACTTCTAACAAGTTATTTTGAATTTACAAGTATATCGCAGTGTTAAAGGATCAATCCCTATACACAAGCAATTTCTATTTCTAATATGTACATAATTTATATCTTGTGAACAACTAAGATACATTTGAATAAGCAAATCCCAAACATCCAAAGATATAAACATGTAAAACACATTTACCTTTTATTTTGCTTCAGATTGGAAAGGTGTTTTGGTGATACCTTACACTTTGTTCCTTGAATGAATTTGGAAAGAAAGAGTATATTCGTGTTCTCCCGTACAGTAAATTTTTAAGGGATGAAGATAAAAATTGAATGGAAGAAAAATTGTACTCCGATTTTTTATTTTTTTATCTCATGGTGCGTGTGATAAAACTAAATGATTTAGCGCTGAATGGTTCATAATCTGAATGACTCAGAGTCTCTGAATGACAATAAGATGTTTGATAATCATTTTGAATAAACAATATGTATCAATT
Source organism: Rutidosis leptorrhynchoides (assembly GCF_046630445.1). NCBI lineage: Eukaryota > Viridiplantae > Streptophyta > Magnoliopsida > Asterales > Asteraceae > Rutidosis > Rutidosis leptorrhynchoides. The sequence continues at coordinate 17,383,072 of NC_092342.1, read as the reverse complement.
AAATCAACTTGTTATCGTTTAACATTAGCAAAAACTTCGAACTTGCGGGCATAGCCCAACGGTTCTCCCCATGTACTTTGTGTCATGAGATAGGGAGAGGTCATAGGTTCGATCCTTAGGGATGACATAATTTTCTTTAAGCCAATTGAACACCAATAATTGTGGTATATATATTGACCCTATAGGGAGGTTTTACCGGATTCGATTTTCTTTAAGTCAATTGAACACCAATAATTGTGGTATATATTGACCCTATAGGGAGGTTTTACCGGATTCGTTCACGGACCCCTACCCGGAATCACTGCCCGAATGGATGTGTTCTCGCGTACCGTTGATCGGGTCCGGGTTTCCGCCCGAACGTGTGTGTTACGTGCAAATGACGAGGGTCGTTGAAAGAAATGATCTACTGATGCCAAAAAAATCGCCGTTCAAAAAAACATTAGCAAAAACTTCAATATACTTATTTGATAAGTGTTCTGGATACGATTTAAGAAGAATATTATATAAAATTTAGCCTCTTAATGATTAAGAGTGTGTTTTAATTTTGAATGGTTCAACACTGAACACTGAACCATTTTGCACCATATCTCATTCAGATGTCAGAAACAAACGTTCAACATTCAGTGCTGAACCATTTCATTAAAAGGTAAACAAACGCACCCTCAGTTAAGTTTCCTTTCAAATTGGACGAATTTGATATCCTACACATTTTTTGCTCATGTTCTTTTCTGTTCCTTCGAATTCACTAGCATCAAACCCTCAAAGAAGAAATCGTTTATACTTATTAATAATGCGTAACACTTAATACTTATCTTTCCCCTTCTTTTATTTTCTTTCAGATTAAAACTCTGGAATAAAGTGTGGACCATTAGCCGTAGATAGAAAGGGAAGTACATATCGAATTAGCCTAGAGTTGCTGTTATTCACTGCTATCTTTTGCATTATATTTGAATTAGAAAGACGAAGGTTTTTTCTAGCTCTTAGCTAACTTTTTAATGAAATTCCAGATATTCGAAAAAAAAAAAAGAGACGAAGGTTTAAAACAAGATAAACATAGCCAAACTTTAAGTCTTTGCACAAAGAGAGGCCTATATTCTCAACACACTTACATGTGTCATCAATTCTGTAACATCCCGCGTTTTTCCGTTAAATTTAATTTTAACACCGTCTTTTTTTTTTAAAACATAATCTTTCGTATTTAAATTAATAGTTTCCGTGAGTAACGTTCATTATATTCCCGCTATTTAATTTTGACATCACCCGTTTACTCGAGCGTTTTAAAAATATTCGTTTGGTTAATTCCCGCACCCGCTTTGAAACATGAGGGACTTAAGTTGACAAGTGGGCAAAGTGGTGACTAGGTCAACTAGTCAACCACTTCACCTCCTCCATTCATTTCCACCAACACCTTCCACATTTCTTCCTCTTTTTCTCTCTACTTCTCTTTTATGAACATAAACACCAAAATCACAAATTCATCATCTAAATTCGGATCGGGAAGCAAACTTCAAAACAAATTACATATTCGTGATCCTCTCTTCATCCTCTACATTTTGATACCAATTTCATCAAGTTTGGGTAACATTTCTAAAACACTAAATTTCTCTAAATTCGTTTTATATACTTGAAATTGTGTTAGTTAGTGTCTATGGCTCGTGTGTAACATGAATATATGTTTTGTTTGCTCGATTTGTGGTTTGGAGTAATTAGTTTGAGTTTTTGAAATGGGTTTGCTTAATCCTTGATTTTGGATGAGTTAATGTTGCTAGATTGTTAAAGTGAATGTTTTAATTGTGTTACTAGTATCATTAGTCACATTTTGATGTGTAGGTTGATTAAGAAAACTTCAAAAACCCGATTAATGATTTTGTGATGTTTGACTAGGGTTTGATAGTTCTTGACATGAACTTTTGATGCTTGAATGCCATGAAATGTTAATTGTTAGTGTTTAGTAGTAATGTATGCTTCATTACCCTCAAAACGGCATATCATATGTGTGAATTGGATTCCCGAAACTTAAAATGCGATTGATGAACTTGAAACTTTGAAAATGGACTTTTATTGATCACTTGATGAGATTTCGGCTATTGTAAATGATGTTTGTGATTGATGAATTGTGTTTAGTTGTATTCCTTGTAAAAATACCTTTCCGATGATATAAGATACATGTTCTAATTGTTTGCGGATCATAAAATGTGATTGTTTGTATTTTGGTTCGTGACTTGGACCATTTTTCTGCAAACTGCATGATTCCCAGGTATTGCGCGCCGCGCATTTACCCGCGCGCCGCGCAGAATCAGAGATCCCAGATGTTTGCCTTCTTGGTTGAGTTCTGACCAGAAATTGCACTTGGGTGCGCGCCGCGCAACCCAGTGCGCGCCGCGCAAAAGCCCCAGGCCACTCTCTTTTGTTTTTAAATGTCACAAAAATGTTTCCGCTTAACTAAAACTCCGTTTAACATGAAACTTGACTATTAGGCTCTTATATGACTTCTCGTCTTGGGAAAATTGTCGGATACCCGACCCGACCCCGTTGACTTTGACTTTGACCAAGTTTGACTTTTAGTCAAACTTAACCAAACGATTATACAATCGTTCTAACATACTTAACTACTTGTATCGTGCATGAAACTTGACAAATTGATTCTCATGCTATATTAATCGAGTCGTAACGAGCCATAGGACTAATTGAACACATTTCACCCGACCTTGTGTCGTAACCGGTTAATTGATATAACTTACTTGTTTAGGTCAAGGCTAAGCAACTTTCATGCACACGTTTACTTTGTGAAGTACTTTTATACTCGTGCACTCGAGGTGAGATCATAGTCCCACTTTCTACTCTTTTGAACTTACTTTTGGGATGAGAAAACATAAATGATTCTTTTGAACTAAGTGAACACAAGAACGGGAAAACAAACATTCTACATACGAGTTTAGAACGAAAATCCTCAATCCGATTATCATTAGTTACATCAGATGGTGTAAGCGAGAACTTATGTTATATGGCCATATGGGTTTGACAACCCTCATCTTTGACGGTTCGCTACCGTCTACGGATGAAATATATTTTCGAGAATCAGTGTTTGTTCTAGCACTATGGATGGGGTATACAACGGACGGAATGTTAAGCTTTGATAATTGGGTGCTCGTGAATATTAACTTTTAGAATGTACTATTATTCAACTTTGCAAATCTTGTGGTTCGACTTACTTTACTTTTACTCACTTACTCAAACCTATGATTTCACCAACGTTTTTGCGTTGACAGATTCTTCTATGTTTTCTCAGGTTTTCACATGGCTATTTGTTACACGCTTCCGCACTCTTTGATTACTTGATTGGAGTCTACCATGCATGCATACGCTAGGGATAGCATTTTTGGATCCAAACTTTTGTCTACTTACTTACGCTATTTATAGCAACTGTGGTTTCAAACTAATTATGTCGCAAGTTATTTCATTCATACTTTATAACTTTGTACCTTTCAAATAAACGCGACATAATTTTGGTCAAACGAGTCTCATATAGGGACTACGACCACGCAACGGGACCTAAGTTAACGACGCCGTCAATAACGGTTTTGGTCGGGTCGTTACAAGTGGTATCAGAGCGTTGGTTGTAGGGAACTAGGGCGTGCATTAGTGTGTCTGACAGAGTCGTTAGGACGCATTAGTGATTCTAGACTACAACCGGATAGTTAGCCATTGCATTCTGACATACATTTGCTATAGATAGCACTTACTTGACTACCTGTGCATTATACTTGAATCATTCTTAGGAAGAATTTTTAATGGTACCCAACCTTCATCATACGAGCTCGTATTCTGCCACCTTGGTTCGGGAACTCTGACTCCATGGTTGTTATTCACCCCGTCTCATCTTACTATTCATAAGTATTGTAAAGTCACCGTCACTACTCTAGATGAGTATCGTCATCACTGTTTATCGCTACGGTTGCGTACTACTCGTTATCATGACTCGTTACTCTTTTCGTACCTAAATACATTATTGTTTGAATCGAACCGATTTGACGTGAACAATCATTTATACACTTCCCACGGGGAAACGCTTCTTTAGAGTTGTAGAAACTCTTTCGATTTAATACGAGTCACGTTTGAAACGTCGTTACATTTTGTTCATTTTATATTTTCGCGATGACACGAACTTGAAACTATGGAGTGATGTGGGAATGGAAGTATGAGTTAGCGTAATATAACTACACTCGATCAACGTAGTTATATTACGGTAAGACATACCAAAGTTCTAGTGACGCGTGATGGTGGTTAGACTCGATCAACCTAAACACCACCATGTGCCATGTACATGACTTCACCTTTTCAGGTTTGGACATCCGAAAACTCCGAGAATATTTATAACAACCATACCGGGGACACACCTTCAATTATTGTCAAATTATATTTATGCTTCCGAATGAATTACCGATTCCATTCGACTTCAACCGTATGTCGCACGGGTATACTAGCTCGTCCTCGCGCAGTCTTATTGACTAACTACAATTTACTCGTTATGCTCACATCGGGGCGGAAACTTCTCTTGCATCACCCTCGTACTTCCGGTTCAGGAGGTCCTTATTCTAAATTCTCAATGGAGAGCGACTCTTCACGTCATACAAGTATTCGCCGCGAGGGTGGATAGTCCTAACAATCGTTTTCAAAACCCGATAAGAACTTGCCCCGACGAACGTTTTTGGAAACCGATAAATCTTCCGCGACGCGAATTTTCTTGAGAAACTTGTCCTAGCTAACGTTTTCAATTCCTAGCAAACTTGTTCAATATGCCTTAGGGAAATGTACCCCGTTTCGGATCGAGATCCTCGTTTCACTTCTAGATTTTGGAGTACCTTACAAAAAGCCTCGGGACCGCGTTTAGACATGAGTACCGCGTACCATCCACAACCCGACGGACCGAACAAACATACGATTTAAGTCTTGAAAACCATAATACGAATTGTATTACCAACTTCAAATTTACTTGAGAAAAGTATTTTCCTTTAACCGAATCCTCGTACTACAATGATTTTCATTCGAGTTTTAACGTCACTCCTTTTGAAACCACATGTGACCGGAAACGTCATTCTCCTTTGTCGAACCAAGTAAACGATGATCAATTCACCGGGGCCGAGGTTATTCAGGAGCAACCGAGAAAATTTATTCATATTCAGGTAAAACCCTACGCGACTCGTAATCACCAAGAGCTACGCCGATGTTAGACGTAAACATTTCAAATTCCACGTGGGAAACCGCGTCACGTTAAGAGTCGCACCTTGGAAAGGTGCAATCCGTTTCGGGAAACGTAGGAAGCTAAATCCGCTATATTTCGATCCTTTAAATTCTTGGGGTGTTTTGGACCCGTCGCTAGCCGTTTAGATTTTTCCGACTCATTTTGGGTCTCCGTTTATCCTACATTCGATGTATCAACTCAAAGACGTGTTTTGCGAAACGAGAACTTGTTATCTCCTTTGATGAACTCACTATCGACGATAACCCTCACTTCCTAGGAGGACCGGTTGAAACCATAAATCGTGAAGCCAAACCTTAAAACAACATATGATCCCGACCGTCAAAATTCGTTGAAATACCCTAGGACGTACTTCTCCCTCACTCGTAGAATTGGCAACGCAAGATCTCGAGGAAGATTCAACAACTACTACTTCCAACTAAATTTCGGGACGAAATTTCTTTTGAGGCGTGGATAATGTAACATCCCGCATTTTTCCGTTAAATTTAATTTTAACACCGTCTTTTTTTTTTAAAACATAATCTTTCGTATTTAAATTAATAGTTTCCGTGAGTAACGTTCATTATATTCCCGCTATTTAATTTTGACATCACCCGTTTACTCGAGCGTTTTAAAAATATTCGTTTGGTTAATTCCCGCACCCGCTTTGAAACATGAGTGACTTAAGTTGACAAGTGGGCAAAGTGGTGACTAGGTCAACTAGTCAACCACTTCACCTCCTCCATTCATTTCCACCAACACCTTCCACATTTCTTCCTCTTTTTCTCTCTACTTCTCTTTTATGAACATAAACACCAAAATCACAAATTCATCATCTAAATTCGGATCGGGAAGCAAACTTCAAAACAAATTACATATTCGTGATCCTCTCTTCATCCTCTACATTTTGATACCAATTTCATCAAGTTTGGGTAACATTTCTAAAACACTAAATTTCTCTAAATTCGTTTTATATACTTGAAATTGTGTTAGTTAGTGTCTATGGCTCGTGTGTAACATGAATATATGTTTTGTTTGCTCGATTTGTGGTTTGGAGTAACTAGTTTGAGTTTTTGAAATGGGTTTGCTTAATCCTTGATTTTGGATGAGTTAATATTGCTAGATTGTTAAAGTGAATGTTTTAATTGTGTTACTAGTATCATTAGTCACATTTTGATGTGTAGGTTGATTAAGAAAACTTCAAAAACCCGATTAATGATTTTGTGATGTTTGACTAGGGTTTGATAGTTCTTGACATGAACTTTTGATGCTTGAATGCCATGAAATGTTAATTGTTAGTGTTTAGTAGTAATGTATGCTTCATTACCCTCAAAACGGCATATCATATGTGTGAATTGGATTCCCGAAACTTAAAATGCGATTGATGAACTTGAAACTTTGAAAATGGACTTTTATTGATCACTTGATGAGATTTCGGCTATTGTAAATGATGTTTGTGATTGATGAATTGTGTTTAGTTGTATTCCTTGTAAAAATACCTTTCCGATGATATAAGATACATGTTCTAATTGTTTGCGGATCATAAAATGTGATTGTTTGTATTTTGGTTCGTGACTTGGACCATTTTTCTGCAAACTGCATGATTCCCAGGTATTGCGCGCCGCGCATTTACCCGCGCGCCGCGCAGAATCAGAGATCCCAGATGTTTGCCTTCTTGGTTGAGTTCTGACCAGAAATTGCACTTGGGTGCGCAAAAGCCCCAGGCCACTCTCTTTTGTTTTTAAATGTCACAAAAATGTTTCCGCTTAACTAAAACTCCGTTTAACATGAAACTTGACTATTAGGCTCTTATATGACTTCTCGTCTTGGGAAAATTGTCGGATACCCGACCCGACCCCGTTGACTTTGACTTTGACCAAGTTTGACTTTTAGTCAAACTTAACCAAACGATTATACAATCGTTCTAACATACTTAACTACTTGTATCGTGCATGAAACTTGACAAATTGATTCTCATGCTATATTAATCGAGTCGTAACGAGCCATAGGACTAATTGAACACATTTCACCCGACCTTGTGTCGTAACCGGTTAATTGATATAACTTACTTGTTTAGGTCAAGGCTAAGCAACTTTCATGCACACGTTTACTTTGTGAAGTACTTTTATACTCGTGCACTCGAGGTGAGATCATAGTCCCACTTTCTACTCTTTTGAACTTACTTTTGGGATGAGAAAACATAAACGATTCTTTTGAACTAAGTGAACACAAGAACGGGAAAACAAACATTCTACATACGAGTTTAGAACGAAAATCCTCAATCCGATTATCATTAGTTACATCAGATGGTGTAAGCGAGAACTTATGTTATATGGCCATATGGGTTTGACAACCCTCATCTTTGACGGTTCGCTACCGTCTACGGATGAAATATATTTTCGAGAATCAGTGTTTGTTCTAGCACTATGGATGGGGTATACAACGGACGGAATGTTAAGCTTTGATAATTGGGTGCTCGTGAATATTAACTTTTAGAATGTACTATTATTCAACTTTGCAAATCTTGTGGTTCGACTTACTTTACTTTTACTCACTTACTCAAACCTATGATTTCACCAACGTTTTTGCGTTGACAGATTCTTCTATGTTTTCTCAGGTTTTCACATGGCTATTTGTTACACGCTTCCGCACTCTTTGATTACTTGATTGGAGTCTACCATGCATGCATACGCTAGGGATAGCATTTTTGGATTCAAACTTTTGTCTACTTACTTACGCTATTTATAGCAACTGTGGTTTCAAACTAATTATGTCGCAAGTTATTTCATTCATACTTTATAACTTTGTACCTTTCAAATAAACGCGACATAATTTTGGTCAAACGAGTCTCATATAGGGACTACGACCACGCAATGGGACCTAAGTTAACGACGCCGTCAATAACGGTTTTGGTCGGGTCGTTACAAATTCCACCTCTATTATACAGTTGAGCAACCTCAAGAAATATCACTCACTATAATTTACAACAACAACTGGGAATTTAGAAAGACAATATGCAAATACCATATATTATAGAAAAAACTAACGGTCGAAACATATTAATATGTGACACTAGAGTTCCAGTTTTTATTATGGCCAAATCTGAGTTCAAATACATACTATGGTTCAACATTATGATCAACCTATTTCTTATCAATGGCTCTGCACCCTTGTAGTAAATAAGTACACATTCATGGTAAACTGTAACAGTTATTTAGGCCACAACAAAGACATGAAAACGTACTAGAATGAAGCAAAAGTCGAGTAACAGTAAAAAATAACAGTAATAAACTTTAGTCTAAGTAGTGTGAAACTTGGTTCAAACCGTAAAACAAGATATAGATGACATAGAACCGTACATCTAATCGTTTGAGTTTCTCTACAATCCAGTTCAAATAACCATAAAAAAAAACGACACCGAATAGATATAACACACAAGTATCATGAAAGTTTTACCTAACTTAACTGTAATAATTCTTATATAAGCATATATATATATATATATATATATATATATATATATATATATATATATATATATATATATATATATATATATATATATATATATATATATATATATATATATATATATATTTCAAGTCAAAAGAAACGAACCAACCAACCAACAACTCACCTAGTCATTTGGCCAGAGTCAAGGTGGTTCAACTCCAATAACACCACAACAAGTTCACCTTCAAACCACCTATAAATTTCATGAAATTTGGGAAGACGGGCATGATGAAACGATGCAGAAGACGGCCCACTTTCGGCACAAACACTCCTAGAAAAACAATGTATAAGTTACGAAAACAATCCAGCAAGAATGAGGTTCAAGCCCTAATAAAAATTAATCTTTAAATAGGAATTACATACATTATTGCCTATATTTTTTTGGGTAGACAATCAACACGGAGATTAGCCGAAGCTAGGTAACCTATATTATAATTGTATCGACTGAAAATGTTGGTATCACTATGTGCCTTTTCAATATCAGGAAGCTGTGGGCATACACCACCATGTTCCTTCAAGTAAGTTCTCTTGTAGTCTGATGCTCTTCCCCAATTCTTAATCCAATCAATCATATTCTTTTCACAATCGAAAAATATTAAATCATAATCCTTGAACATTCTATACATACGGCTCTCAATACTTTTAAATCTGCTCGCTTCCATCATGACAAGTGCACAGTCTAATACCTGGTAATCTGTACCATATCCTGTTTCTGTTTTAGCAAGCGTTTTCACCGCGGCATAAAATTTTTGATAAGACATGACTTTCTCCTTGAAATAAACACTATCATACCTCGCTTCAAACTTTAAAAAGTCATCGGGACGCGAAAACCCTTTAGGTAGGGTACATACCCCAACATCCGGCACTAAAAAAGTATCACCTGTGGAGTTACCAAAACCGACTAGGTATAAGTCCCTCGGTCTGACTAGTAGCGTGGTGAGTAGAATTCCATCCTCAACAACTCGAATCTGCTGAAGTAGATCCGTGTATCGATACCTTTCTATGTTGTGGGTAAATTTCTCTAAACATGCTCTATAACGATCGGCAAACTCGCCTGGGTGTTCCTCATACCCACCAACTTCAAGAATTGGAATGTCATCGTCATTTTCATCACCTCCTTCAGCCGGACCACCAACTCCATCTTTGTATAGTTTCACACCTTGTAAATATATACGTTTCAATTCTTCTGGTGTTTTGATATCCTCCTTTTTTCTTTTGTTGGTACTGTAGTGTGCAACCTACAATCAAACAAACAAACAGGGTATTTATTAATCAGGTTGATCACATCACATCACTTCACTATAATAATTAATAATAATAATAATAATTGAGCAGGAAGATTCTTTTATGAGATAGGTGGTGGGCTAACTTGGTGAAATTAAAGGGAAGAAAAATTCAGATAGCTGGGCTGGAGGCAATTACTTGCACTAAAAAATAAATAGAATTAAACACATGTTATTTCATGGAATTGGGAATGGTCAACTTACTGACTTTTGCTTAGTTCGACAATTGGAGTCCAATTTGGTCATAAATGGATCAGATTGTGAATAGCAGAGAAATGTACCAAGCAAGGATACATGATATATAATTCAATGAAAGTAGCACATTTAATTCGCAACAGCCAGTGGACATGGTCTGATGAGTGGAGAGATAGATATCCATCCTAGTATTTTGTTCAGTATTTAATGTTCCTGAGCTGAGCTGAATAATCAATCAGTTTTAGTTAGATAAAGTGGTTTTGCAGGGTCTAAAGGATTGTAAACCTGAAGTGAATTGGATGGAGTCATGTTGTTTAATTGGTTCCCTATGGCTACACCTAACCTAAGCATGCATTTATGTTGACTTGTGGATAACATTTCAAACAATTCAATTCACTCAGTGTAGTGTGTTGATTCCCACCCTCCCTGTACACCTACATTTTTACATGTTTATATGCAAAATGAAAGTGTGGAAAAAGGTGAAGAATAAAATGTAGTATGTTGTTTAGAGGTTTTCCTGATGAGCCGAATACCATTGTATCAGACTATAAAGAAAGCAAAGCAAATATATATTTAATTACCTTGTTCTGTCCAAATCGGATCTCCAATTTTCTTGACTGGTAATCAGTGCAGTTTAAACATGACACAAGTTCTCCAAAAGTTTTGGAAGCAGGATACCATGCTTCCATCTCATACTTCTTTGCAGCAGCAGCAGCAGCAGCAGCAACATCATTCAATGCCCCAGAGACTATTGACACTATATGATAAGGCAATTTCAACTGTAGTACAATACAGTACATTAAAGTTAAAACTGATTGTCATAGACAAAATGTTGAGCAATCAAAGATGAATACATAAGATGAAGGAAAACAAATCACTGGTCCATGTCAATACATTATGGCAAATTTAAGTATGCAACATGATTTGTTGACTGTCAATGTTGTTTGGACTTTGCTATATCCCTCAACAAGAGTATTCCTATTCATACTCATATCTAACACCAACTATTCAAAATCTTTAACCATCAAACAAATTTAGCAAAAAAATTTTTTAAAGATGGGCCTTGGAGATGTCTTTGTCATTAACAATACTCCATAAAACATAAGAGTGTAGCATATAATTCATATAGAAACTACTTACCATCTGATATGAGTTCTTGATCATTTCCTCATGCATGTCCCACCAATCATTTCCATCTGGGCTGGTGATGCAAAACTGCTCGATTTTCTCAAACTGATGAACATGAAAAATCCATTATGGTGTGGGTATAGATTTATCAATTTTTAAAGTTGGGAACATCATCATATCATGAATAATAATGTTAGGATCATACCTCAATGAGCTGGCCATCATTCCAATATGATAATGCACCTTGCACTTCATTATCCGCACCATCCGTTATATCGTTCCTTTTCTCCTCTAAATTTTGTATTTTGTCCATCAAAATACCAAGGATATTCACAAACGAGAATAGTTCTTCCCTAACATTTGCCTGTAATGATATAATTTCAAGTTATAGCGATTATGAATGAATCGTTGATATGGTCGAAATCACCGGTGCTAATTAAAATCACTTGTCCTTTGAACTAGCTAATTACAGTAATACATAATGATATATATGATCAAATAATTACATAGTAATTTCCTCAGTTGTCTATCGGCCCCGAGAAGTAAATATGACGAATCATTGTAAATAGCAGAGGTGTATTTGTCAAAAGACTTGAGCCTCTGGAAAACACAAGCTAGACATGGAACTTACAAAATATGTTTTATCTACTAACTGATTCACTCACTGTAAACAACAACTGAAAAAATGTGTTGATAAACTTGTTCTGAACTAAAATGCCCTAGGATTCGTGTCTATAATCTACACTAACAAGTGCACTACAGTTGTTTCAGTAAGCATGCAGCTAGATGTCAATCACTAGCTAAACTAATTTCAAAAAATTAAACAACTTTAGTTATAAATTAGCAAAGATGATAGTTATAAGAAGAAATGGCCCGTACCTGCTTTGTGTAAGACCTTTTAACCAAAAAATCATTCCGTTTTATGCCCCCACTTAGAAGCTCAGTGATTGTTTGAGGAAGTTTAACTTGCACATCTGGGATGAACTTAAAACCAGACCTCCCACCCAAATCTGTATTGGGTTTCTTGTTAGAAGAAGAAAAGCACCAGCTTTTTAGGGCTGATTTCAAAAACGAGGATGCACGTCGGCATTGTGCTTGATTAAACATTGTATACTAATTAATAACTTTATGTGATGATAAATCAAAGATGAACGATTCAGACAAAGAAGAAATCACGTCAGGCCATAATTCTGGTGTGTTGCTTTTTCAAGTAAGGGTTTGAAGAACGTTATGGCAGTAGTAGAGTGAAGTAGTATGTTTTTTGATTTTCCCCAATATTTTCACAATTAATGAGAGTAACATCAAATTACGATGCTAGTCCCTAGTTTTTAAACATTAAAGCACTAGTCTCTGTAGTTTTTTAAAAGCTCTTCAGTGGTCCATTTTTTTAACTTATGTTAGCATAGCCCGTTAGAAGTTGCCATGTGCTAAGCACATGATGGGCATAAACGTCATTTTACAAATTGTGTATATCTACTTTATTTGGAGGATATCAGTGTAAATAATTGCACTTCAATTGGTGATTCGAAAAAACTCTAAATTAACCCGAATAGTTTAGAATCCTACAATTGAAATTAAATTTTTTTTTTTTTCAAATGGAATCGTTGGTTAGGACGTATTTGGATTTTTTTAGAGATTGAATAGATAAAGGGGACGATGGAGTATTTTATTATATTATTAAGCCATCATGTGCTTATCATATGTTTTTACTTAACGGGCAGACTCAATGGAAGTTATAAATGGACAATCGGTGAACCTTTTTTAAACCACAGGGATTCGCGGTATAACTTCTAGAATCTAGGGACTATCGGTATAATTTATGTAAAAACACAGGGACCAACCGTATAATCTACTCTAAATATTCTAACACCAATACATTAATCATAAGGTCTGTAGTAAAAAAGTTAGTAATATATTTAGCAAATTTTAATTTTATTAACGTTACCAAATGTTTAATTGAAAGATCACACATTTCGTTTCTTCTGATTTTAAATAAAAGTCGTCAAGTAATGTTTTCTGCTTTTCCTATAAGTCAATATGTTAACCAATTATTTTGTGCATCAAATAATGGTTTAGAATGTATGAATGTTATTTAGATTTAACTCCGAAATACTTTTACATTACATTTGATTTGGTTGTATCCATATGCTCTCCATTAACAAAGAATCCATGGATACTCTAAGGGCTCCATTTAAATGGGTAAAATGTAAATAAACATTATATTTTATAAGGATCTAACTCTTTTGTCGGTTGGCTAGCAAGATTCAACCGTGCTCTTTTTCGTGGTAAGTTTCGTTATTTCCTCTTATAAAATTTGATATTACTATGGAGTATGCTAAATGGTTAAGCAATACTCTTATTTTGACCTTGAGAATAGTATCCTAAAGTTGATTAACCTCATACACCCTATGAATCTTTTTATCAAGACATTCGTATCATTACATGAAGTATTTGTTATTGTATTTGAGATTAACGCATTAAGTACCTATATACATTTTAAAATGGCTAAATTAGAGCTTAATTACAATGATTGCTTGTGTATTTGTTTCTGTATATGACTAAACTCTCCAAATTGCAACACAAATTGATGCATCAATTGTACATAGTATTCGATTAGTTTTGTAATTTGTGACATTTTGTTTAGGGAATATGTGCTACTCATATCATGTGGGCAATGTCAAAGTGATGCGTGAGTTTCATAATATTCACCATGTATGTTACAGTATTAATTTTGATGATAATGATATTTTGTATGTTGTAATTTGTGACAACTTAAGTAACCGGTTAACTGATTCCATGTAAAAAAAGGGTCTTAAAGGAGAGCGACTCCGACTATAAAGCATTCCATTAATCTCATTTCTTTCTGCCTTCAAGCTTCAAGAGAACCCTTATACAAATTTATCCTTCAAGAGGACCCAACATTATTTAACGTCGTGTATAGAGTCTGACTTAATGTTGTGGACACTTCTCATTTAGTCATTTGTAAGTGACAAGAGCTAAGTATGGGTGTTGTTAGACACACATATTATTTTCCCACTTTATTGAAAAATTTTGAATAACCTCAACTCACTCACTTATTTAAAATTTTAAATAAATCTAGAAAATGGATATGAGTATTTGGATAAACATTTAACAAGTGTTTTTTTTCTTTAAAAAATAAAATAAAAATAAATCTCTATATATGTTAAAATCTTATATCGTGTGAATAAAAATTAAGATTGATACAAAATATAGATCATGTGCTCCAATTATTTAATTCATTCTATCATTGTTATTTTGATTTGAAACCCCACAAACAAACGGTCACTATCAACAATATTAAATTAAAAACCCCTAAACCCTTCCACCTAACGACGGCGACCGAAAAACCCTAGACCATACCCTAGTCCTAGACTATTATTATGTACATTGTCACCCTTTTCATTTTAAGCTTTATTAAATGTGGTTGAGCATTTGCCACGTTACCACCTATGTATGCAGTCTAATGATATAATGGGGTTTAAATTAAAATAAGACAGATAAAGACTTCATTCCATTTTAAGCTTATCATATGTACAGATCGAAAACTAAAAAGCTTAACTTTAAAACGTAATTTGTAAGAATTTGGGGCACCTGTCAATATAAAGGAGACCAGAAATGTAACAGAGAAATGGCATCCACACTTCCCCATATAACTTCAAATCATTTTTATCTAAATGTATAGAAGCACGTGAAACACACACTCCACTAGGGACGGCAATGGATCGGATATGGATCGGATGATGCCGTATCCATATCCATATCCATTTAGTTTTTGTTAATCCATATCTATTTGGTTTCAGGTCATCCATCCATATCCATATCCAATGGATTTAGCGGGTTAATGGATATCCAATGGATGTTAAAAAATGTTATAATATTTGATTAAAATAGAAATGTAGTATAGCAAAAATAAATATAACATGACATAATTAAAATCTATCTATAAGAACGTGTAATTCTTGTCGAAGATATAACAAAGTTTGTTATTTTTACTATAAAAAATAGATTATGAAAGATTAAATATGAAATTTGTAAGTTTATTTTATTAGAAATACGTGTTTTATTATAATATATTATAGTTATTTCATTATGGGTTGAAAGAAAAATGTCTATTTAACGGTATATAAACTTGTAATCGTAAATATGTACGCATATATCTATATTTATATATTTGTATATGTATTTCGGGTGGTAATGGATATATCCATGGATGAAACTTTTCATCCATATCCATATCCATATCCGTTAAGGTTCATCCATATCCGTATCCATATCCATTTAGGTTCATCCATATCCATCACAAAGCGGGTGGATCGGGTGGATATCCATCGGATCGGGTGGCCATTGCCATCCCTACACTCCACACACTCTACATAGACGCCCAAATGTAACTACTGCAACTTTCTTACACATTACATACAAAACATGATTTGGGCTTCATATTATTGATGCAACGGATTGGGGACGAAGGTCGGTAAGTTTTGAAAGTTGATTGGCCGGCAACGATTTGGGCTTTGTGGTTTGCTAGAAGCGAGTTAGTTTTTAAGGGTTCATGTACGTGTTGAGCGACGATTGTAGGCCGGATAAAGATTTAAGTTTCTCAATGACTAGTGAATGGCAATATTTGTGAAAATCTCGAAATTTACGTACGGTTTTATCGGTCATGGCTACTACAGTAATGAGGACAAGCAAAAGGGATTTTATTATATGTTTTGATATTATAAGAATGAAAATGTATAAGGGTAGAATAATTTTGCGTAATGTTTAGGTTAAGGCTTTAGTGGCTTTTATTCCAAGTGAAGTGGTTATGATCTTTGTAAAGCCATCTTGGATTTTATTTGTACTTCTCAATTCTTTCACGGTTTTGTGAAAGTTTGATATTTATTTAATTCCAGTTTTTTGCCAAAAATAAAAATAAAAAAACATACAAAACATGATCATGTATATTTATTTTTTCATACACATACTAAAGGGAGTGTAAAATTTGGTTTGTTCCATCAAACAAAAATGACAACACCAATTTTCAATTAACCCTTCAAACTATGTTGAATTTACAAATTTTTCAGGAGTAAAAAATATAAAATCATTATTTTATTAAAAAACTTAAAAACCCAAATTTCAACGGACCATATCTCCCTGCTCGCCGAGAGTTAAATTTTTCCGACTTCACCGTTCAACTCGAAATAATTTTACGAACACAACGCAACTAGCTATGCGCGAAATGAATTGTTTTTAAAAAAATTAAATATTTTGAGATATTTTTCTCATACATATACGTACACGTATAATAAACAACCTAAACTAACCACATCATATCGATTGTTCTGTTCCTTTTTTATGCGATATTCTGGCGTTAAAAGCGCGGAGTCCTTAGCTATACTAGGTACTAACCACGTGTTTCCATACATACCGATAACAACATGTTTTTAATTCTGTAAATACATGACGCTACGTTAAATATGAATAGACAATCTTAAAGGCCCCGCCGCATCGCGCGGGCCGGTATTTTTCTAGTTTTGAATCAATTTCAAATAGCTAGGAAAAAAAAACTGATTTCACTATTACGAAATACGGAGTATTAGGCTAGTAACAAAATTTTTTGTTATGGAGTAACACTTTTTCTAATAAGATTTAATATTCATGTTAATTGATAGGCTCATTAGTTCGGGTCGATTTGGTTCCCTTTCGTTTCGTCATTTTGATATACATGTTCTATTTGTTTTGTTTTAAGACAGTTGTTTGCTTTGTGTATATTTATTCCGGGTTTAGTTTTGCGGTTTCGTTCTATGTCCCCGGTTAACTCAAGGCTCGGTTTTAATTAGGTCTAGCTCGGTGTATTGTTATGGTTCGTTTACTAGTCCCGAGTCTTGATGTTGCTTCGTTGTATTCTTGTTCGTCTTTTTATCTTTATATAAAAGACTTTGTTATAAGCTTCACGTTATTTTTTCCAATAACAAATCAGGTTTATCTGTACAATTAAATTTCTAACGAACGTTTTTAGAGATGTCTTTAATTTGCATAAAAGTGTTATACGTAATCATTATATGTTTTAAGGTGACGATCATTGAATTGTATAATAGTTTTATGGTTCTTAAAGACAACCCTTAGAAGTTTCGTTAAAAACATCTTAATTTATACAATATTATCGTAGATAGTGGCTCGTCTTGATGTTTAGGTTACACTTGCTAGTTGCGAGCCTTGCTTATTTCCGTTGTATTTTTTAATTAGTGTTTTCATCATTCGATAAAAATTTTTTTGGTTAAATATGTTATTTGATAGAAAGCTTATTTGATATCATTCTCATGATCAATCACAATACAAAAGATAGATATTTATACTAGTAAAATGGCTATGCCAAATGATTTATAATAGATGTAAAACAAGCCAAAAGGCTAACACTAAATACCAGGTAACCAAACATCCCTTAACATTCCCCCGGCAGTTAGAGCGAGAGAGGATCGGACGATCAAACTGGATTTTTTTTTTCCTTTGTTGCGTGAATTAGACATATAATCGCATGTAAAAATGTATATTGTTTCGGTTTTCTCCTTTTCCGTAACAACGTCGTGGCATGCATTGCCTAAGGATTCTTTTTCCATTCCTGTAATGTCGTCGTGGCTTGCTTTTGCCTAAGGATTTGGCACTACTTTGATACACAACTTTTGTCAACGATGACAATCTTCTCCAATGCAAAAAAAGAGTTTTGACATATATTCTCTTTTATTTGGGGTTTAGAACCGAGGCAAGCTAGGCAGCTCATCCTCACGCCAATTGTTATTATTATTATTATTTAAAATATGTATGAAAAAAAGATGTAGATAAACGTAGCCATGAAAAGAAAATATGGCTAGGTGGTTGCAACTGAGAGGGTGTTTCAACCAGGATCGTAATGCTCGGATACCATGATAGAAAGCTTATTTGATATCATTCTCATGATCAATCACAATACAAAAGATAGATATTTATACTAGTAAAATGGCTATGCCAAAGGATTTATAATAAATGTAAAACAAGCTAAAAGGCTAACACTATATATGGGGTAACCAAACATCCCTTAACATTATTTGTTTTTTTTTTGTTGTTGTTGTTATTGTTTTTTTGAAAAGCTATTTATAGGGAAAATTGTTCTACAATATTCAGATATGAAAAACGCCAAGTTAAGAGAATAAAATGTAAAGAAATCAATGGTGTAAAAGGACATGTGAATCGAATTTCTTTATGTTCGCTGCAAAAGCTATTCTAAAAGCTATTCTTGTTTGTATTCCTATTTTTATCTTGTTAGAAGACAGGGAGACACCAATTTAAAGCTGGTCAGTTTGTACATAATGAACCATATCATGAAAATATGGGATTTACATACACACGTACCATATATGTACACTAGTTTTATGACCTCGTACACGACATTTCTAAAAGATAACGGTAATATTGATACTTATTAAATGTATATACAATTACAATAAAAAAAATCTTTTATTACTGATAAAATTTGTATTGAAAACATAAGTATTGAATACTAACGTATATATTATGAATCCGTCCGTTGGAATTATTGTAACTTTAGTAGACAAATAATCGATAAAACACCAAACATGAACCCTTAAAAAGTTATTTTAAAATTGATCGGTAAGAATAATATTTTATTTACATCTCTAATTGTATATGTTTTTATACAAAGTAATTTCATTATATCAAAATTTCAAACGAAGCAGATGAGACATATCTAAATAACTATAAGGATTATCAGGTAACCATTTTAACCTCAATTGAGAACATAAACCCGTAAGTTTATATATATTCTACAAATATTATATTAATTTAATTTTTAAAATTTATGCACAAAGTGTAAATTAATTTTAATTAAATGACATTAATTTACGTAATTAAGTTGATTATTACAAAATAGTGTTACGTTATTATAAAACATCGATTACAAATGTCACATCAGAGTTCAATGGTCAAACATGTCTTCAAGCCCTAACACCGTCCAACAAAGCAGTACCTAAACCTGCAAGGGTGGAAAATGTGGAGGATTAGCACTAGGCTAAGTGAATGAAATCTATCTATCAGAACAAGCTTAAGCACCAAACATGCAATCACATCACTAACGTGTTATCTACCAACTAGCATACAACTAAAGACAATACGAGAATCGGCGGCTTATACGGGCACATGACTCCTATGAAATGTCCCGTTCATATTGATTATAAACGTTTCATATTAATTGATTTCGTTGCGAGGTTTTGACCTCTATATGAGACGTTTTTCAAAGACTGCATTCGATTTTAGAACAAACCATAACCTTTAAAATATTACGACGATTATCAAATAATGATAATCTAAAATATAGCATTTTTCACACGACCATTACATAATGGTTTACAATAATATTACACATCAACATAAGTCTTCGAATGCAGTTTTTAAACAATATTATACAAGCATGGACTCCAACATAAGTCCTTAATTTAGTATGCAACAGCGAAAGCTCTTAATAATCACCTGAGAATAAACATGCTTAAAACGTCAACAAAATTGTTGGTGAGTTATAGGTTTAACCTACATATTATCAAATCATAATAATAGACCACAAGATTTCATTTTTATAACACATCTCATATCAGGCATTTCGCAAACTGCATAGAGATAAAAATCATTCATTTGTTGAACACCTGGTAACCGACCTTAACAAGATGCATATAGAATATTCCCATCATTCCGGGACTCTCATCGGATATGATAAATCGAAGTACTAAAGCATCCGTAACTCGAATGAGGCTTGTTGGGCCAAATAGATCTATCTTTAGGATTCGCGTCAATTAGGGGCCATTTCCCTAATTCTTAGGCTACCAAGCTAAAAAGGGGCATATTCGGTTCGATAATCCAACATAGAAAGTATTTTCGATTACTTGTGTCTATTTTGTAAAACATTTATAAAATCGCATGTATTCTCATCCCAAAAAAAATAATAGATTTTAAAAGTGGGACTATAACTCACTTTCACAGATTTTTACTTCGTCGGAAAGTAAGACTTGGCCACTGGTCGATTCACGAACCTATAACAAATATGTACATATGTATATATACACACACACACACACACACATATATATATATATATATATATATATATATATATATATATATATATATATATATATATATATATATATATATATATATATATATATATATATCAAAGTATGTTCAAAATATATTTACAACATTTTTAATACGTTTTAATGTTTTAAGTTTATTAAGTCAGCTGTCCTCGTTAGTAACCTACAACTAGTTGTCCATAGTTAGATGTACAGAAATAAATCGATATATATTATCTTGGATCAATCCACGACCCAGTGTATACACGTCTCAGGCTAGATCACAACTCAAAGTATATATATTTTTGGAATCAACCTCAACCCTGTATAGCTAACTCCAACATTACTGTATATAGAGTGTCTATGGTTGTTCCAAATAATATATATACATGGGTCGATATGATATGTCAAAACATTTGCATACGTGTCTATGGTATCCCAAGATTACATAATATATTAGAATACATGTAATACAATATAAGTTAGCTAGGATATGATTAATATAGATTTGTTACCAATTTTCACGTAGCTACAACAAGAAAAATTATTCAATCTTGTTTTACCCATAACTTCTTCGTTTTAAATCCGTTTTGAGTGTTTCAAGTTGCTATGGTTTCATATTGAACTTAAGTTTATGAATTTAAACAGAAAAAGTATAAGTTTATAGTCGGAAATACATGTTACAAGTCATTTTTGTAAAGGTAGTCATTTCAGTCGAAAGAACGACGTCTAGATGACCATTTTGGAAAATATACTTCTACTTTGAGTTTAACCATGATTTTTGGATATAGTTTCATGTTCATAAGAAAAATCATTTTCCCAGAAGAACAACTTTTAGATCAAAGTTTATCATAGTTTTTAATTAACTAACCCAAAACAGCCCGCGGTGTTACTACGACGGCGTATATCCGGTTTTACGGTATTTTTCGTGTTTTTCGGTTTTAAATCATTAAGTTAGCATATAATATAGATATAGAACATGTGTTTAGTTGATTTTAAAAGTCAAGTTAGAAGGATTAACTTTTGTTTGCGAACAAGTTTAGAATTAACTAAACTATGTTCTAGTGATTTCAAGTTTAAACCTTCGAATAAGGTAGTTTTATATATATGAATCGAATGATGTTATGAACATCATTACTATCTCAAATTTAGTAGGTAAACCTACTGGAAGTGACAAGAAATGATCTAGCTTCAAAGGACTTGGATGGCTTGAAAGTTCTTGAAGCAGAATCATGACACGAAAACAAGTTCAAGTAAGATTATCACTCGAATTAAGATAGTTATAGTTATAGGAATTGAATCAAAGTTTGTATATGAGTATTACTTTGATTTATAATGATATCTTACTATAAACAACAAGGATTTCTTGAGGTTGGATGATCACTTTACAAGATTGGAAGTGAGCTAGTAAACTTGGAAGTATTCTTGATTTTATGAAACTAGAACTTGTAGAATTTATGAAGAACACTTAGAACTTGAAGATGGAACTTGAGAGAGATCAATTAGATGAAGAAAATTGAAGAATGAAAGTATTTATAGGTGTTTTTGGTCGTTGGTATATGGATTAGATATAAATGATATGTAATTTTGTTTTCATGTAAATAAGTCATGAATGATTACTAATATTTTTGTAATTTTATGAGATATTTCATGCTAGTTGCCAAATGATGGTTCCCACATGTGTTAGGTGACTCACATGGGCTGCTAAAAGCTGATCATTGGAGTGTATATACCAATAGTACATACATTTAGAAGCAGTGTATTGTACGAGTACGAATACGGGTGCATACGAGTAGAATTGTTGATGAAACTGAATGAGGATGTAATTGTAAGCATTTTTGTTAAGTAGAAGTATTTTGATAAGTGTCTTGAAGTCTTTCAAAAGTATATGAATATATATTAAAACACTACATGTATATACATTTTAACTGAGTCGTTAAGTCATCGTTAGTCGTTACATGTAAATGTTGTTTTGAAACCTTTAGGTTAACGATCTATTTAAATGTTGTTAACCTATTTTTTATTATATATAAAGAGATGTTAAATTATTAAATTATCATGATATTATGATATATTAATATATCTTAGTATGATATATATACAGTTAAATGTTGTTACAACGATAATCGTTACATATATGTCTCGTTTCAAAATTCTTAAGTTAGTAGTCTTGTTTTACATATTTAGTTCATTGTTAATATACATAATGACATGTTTACTTATCATTTATCATGATTAAACATAGTGTAACAATATCTTAATATGATTCATATGTAATTAGTAAGACGTTGTTATAACGATAATCGTTATATATATCGTTTCGAGTTTCTTAATTCAATAAACACAATTTTATGTATATAACTTATTGTTAAAATACCTAATGAGATACTTACTTATCATAATATCATGTTAATTATATATATAATCATATATATGTCATCATATAGTTTTTACAAGTTTTAACGTTCGTGAATCACCGGTCAACTTGGGTGGTCAATTGTCTATATGAAACCTATTTCAATTAATCAAGTCTTAACAAGTTTGATTGCTTAACATGTTGGAAACACTTAATCATGTAAATATCAATTTCATTTAATATATATAAACATGGAAAAGTTAGGGTCACTACAGTACCTTCCCGTTAAATAAATTTCGTCCCGAAATTTTAAGCAGTTGGAGGTGTTGACGTATCTTCTGGAAATAAGTATGGGTATTTCTTCTTCATTTGATCTTCTCATTCCTAGGTGAACTCGGGTCCTCTACGAGCATTCCATCGAACCTTAACAATTGGTATCTTGTTTTGTTTAATTCTTTTACCCTCACGATCCATTATTTCGACGGGTTCTTCGATGAATTGAAGTTTTTCGTTGATTTGGATTTCGTCTAACGGAATAGTGAGATATTCTTTAGCAAAACATTTCTTCAAATTCGAGACATGGAAAGTGTTATGTACAGCCGCGAGTTGTTGAGGTAACTCAAGTCGGTAAGCTACTGGTCCAACATGATCAATAATCTTGAATGGTCCAATATACCTTGGATTTAATTTCCCTCGTTTACCAAATCGAACAACGCCTTTCCAAGGTGTAACCTTAAGCATGACCATCTCTCCAATTTCAAATTATATATCTTTTCTTTTAATGTCGGCGTAGCTCTTTTGTCGACTTTGGGCGGTTTTCAACCGTTGTTGAATTTGGATGATCTTCTCGGTAGTTTCTTATATTATCTCCGGACCCGTAATCTGTCTATCGCCCACTTCACTCCAACAAATTGCAGACCTGCACTTTCTACCATAAAGTGCTTCAAACGGCGCCATCTCAATGCTTGAATGGTAGCTGTTGTTGTAGGAAAATTCTGCTAACAGTAGATGTCGATCCCAACTATTTCTGAAATCAATAACACATGCTCGTAGCATGTCTTCAAATGTTTGTATCGTCCTTTCGCTCTGCCCATCAGTTTGTGGATGATAGGCAGTACTCATGTCTAGACGAGTTCCTAATGCTTGCTGTAATGTCTGCCAGAATCTTGAAATAAATCTGCCATCCCTATCAGAGATAATAGAGATTGGTATTCCATGTCTGGAGACGACTTCCTTCAAATACAGTCGTGCTAACTTCTCCATCTTGTCATCTTCTCTTATTGGCAGGAAGTGTGCTGATTTGGTGAGACGATCAACTATTACCCAAATAGTATCAAAACCACTTGCAATCCTTGGCAATTTAGTGATGAAATCCATGGTAATGTTTTCCCATTTCCATTTCGGGATTTCGGGTTGTTGAAGTAGACCTGATGGTTTTTGATGTTCAGCTTTGACCTTAGAATACATCAAACATTCTCCTACGTATCTAGCAATATCGGCTTTCATACCCGGCCACCAAAAGTGTTTCTTGAGATCTTTGTACATCTTCCCCGCTCCGGGATGTATTGAATATCTGGTTTTATGTGCTTCCTTAAGTACCTTTTCTCTCACATCTCCAAACTTTGGTACCCAAATTCTTTCAGCCCTATACCGGGTTCCATCTTCCCGAATATTAAGATGTTTCTTCGATCCTTTGGGTATTTCATTCTTCAACTTTCCTTCTGTTACAACTCCCTGTTGCGCCTCCTTTATTTGAGTAGTAAGGTTAGTACGAATAATTATATTCATAGCTTTTACCCGCATTGGTTCTTTGTCCTTTCTACTCAAAGCGTCGGCTACCACATTTGCCTTCCCCGGGTGGTAACGAATCTCGAAATCATAATCATTCAATAACTCAATCCACCTACGCTGCCTCATGTTCAGTTGTTTCTGATTAAATATATGTTGGAGACTTTTGTGGTCGGTATATATGATACTTTTGACCCCATATAAGTAGTGCCTCCAAGTCTTTAATGCAAAAACAACAGCGCCCAATTCCAAATCGTGAGTCGTATAATTTTGCTCGTGAATGTTCAATTGTCTGGACGCATAAGCAATTACCTTCGTTCGTTGCATTAATACACAACCGAGGCCTTGCTTTGAGGCATCACAATATATCACAAAATCATCATTCCCTTCAGGCAATGACAATATAGGTGCCGTAGTTAACTTTTTCTTCAACAATTGAAACGCTTTCTCCTGCTCATCCTTCCATTCAAATTTCTTCCCTTTATGCGTTAATGCAGTCAAGGGTTTTGCTATTTTGCAAAAATCTTGGATGAACCTTCTGTAGTAACCAGCCAGTCCTAAAAATTGGCGTATATGCTTCGGAGTTTTCGGGGTTTCCCACTTTTCAACGGTTTCAATCTTTGCCGGATCCACTTGAATACCTTCTTTGTTCACTATGTGACCGAGAAATTGAACTTCTTCCAACCAAAATGCACACTTTAAAAACTTAGCGTACAGTTTTTCTTTCCTCGACAACTCTAGCACTTTTCTCAAATGTTCTTCCTGCTCTTGATCATTCTTTGAGTAAATAAGTATGTCATCGATAAAAACAATGACAAACTTGTCAAGGTATGGTCCACACACTCGGTTCATGAGGTCCATGAACACAGCTGGTGCGTTAGTCAACTCAAATGGCATAACCATAAACTCGTAATGATCGTAACGCGTCCTGAAAGTAGTCTTTGGAATATCATCCTCCTTCACCCGCATTTGATGATACCCAGAACGTAAATCAATCTTCGAATAAACTGACGAGCCTTGTAGTTGATCAAATAAGTTGTCGATTCTTAGTAGTGGATAACGATTGTTGATGGTAAGTTTGTTCAACTCTCGGTAGTCGATACACAACCTGAATGTGCCATCCTTCTTTTTGACAAACAAAACAGGAGCTCCCCATGGTGATGTACTTGGTCGTATAAAACCACGCTCTAAAAGTTCTTTTAGTTGGCTTTGGAGTTCTTTCATTTCACTGGGTGCGAGTCTGTATGGAGCACGAGCTATTGGTACAGCTCCTGGTACGAGATCTATTTGAAATTCAACAGATCGATGTGGAGGTAGTCCCGGTAATTCTTTCGGAAATACATCGGGAAATTCTTTTGCGACGGGAACATCATTGATGTTCTTTTCTTCGGGTTTGACTTCTTCGATGTGTGCTAGAACGGCATAGCAACCTTTTCTTATTAGTTTTTGCGCCTTCAAATTAATAATAATATTTAGCTTCGCGTTGCTCTTTTCTCCGTACACCATTATAGGTTTTCCTTTTTCTCGTACAATGCGAATTGCATTTTTGTAACATACGATTTCCGCTCTCTCCTTTTTCAATCAGTCCATGCCGATTATCACATCAAAACTCCCTAACTCTACTGGTATCAAATCGATCTTAAATGTTTCGCTAACCAGTTTAATTTCTCGATTCCGACATATTTTATCTGCCAAAATTAATTTACCGTTTGATAATTCGAGTAAAAATTTATTATTCATAGGCGTCAATGGACCACTTAATTTAGCACAAAAATCTCTACTCATATAACTTCTATCCGCACCCGAATCAAATAAAACATAAGCAGGTTTTTCATCGATAAGAAACGTACCCGTAACAAGCTCTGGGTCTTCCTGCGCTTCTTCCGCATTAATGTTAAAAACTCTCCCACGGCTTTGCCCATTATTATTTCCCTGGTTTGGACACGCAGTTTTGTAGTGGCCCTTCCTCCTGCATCTAAAACAAATAATGTGGGCATTACTTGTTCCTTTACCCGATGGTCCATATATTTCACACTTCGTTGTATCATGACCCTTTCTATTACATTTAGTACATGTTTCTGGACAAAAAGTAGTTGGATGGTACCCTTCACACCTCAGACACGGAATTTTCTGATTTTGATTACCAGTGTTGTTATTGAGATTGTTGTTGGAATTTTTGTTGTTGCGGTTGGTATTATTGTTGGGATGATTTTTGTAGTTGTTGGAATGGTTTTTGTTGCGTTTGTTGTTGCGAAAAATGGTGCGATTGTGGTTGTGATTGTGGTGTTGATTGTTGAAATTGTGACTCTTGTCACTGGGTTCTTCCCACTTTCTCTTGACTTGTTTCATTTTGGCCTCCTCGGCCGCCTGCTCTTTAATCCTTCCCTCGATCTGGTTTATAAGTTTGTGAGCCATTCGGCTTGCCTTTTGCATTGATGTGGGCGTGCTTGAACTCACATCCTCCTGAATTCTCTCTGGTAACCCCTTTACAAACGCATCGACCTGCTCTTCTTCATCTTCGAACACTCTTGGGTACAATAAACACAACTCGGTGAATCGTCGGTCGTATGTGGTGCTATCGAATCCCTTCGTTCGTAATTCTATAAGCTCTATTTTGAGCTTATTGAATTCATTTCTGGGACGGTACTGCTCGTTCATCAAGTGTTTGAATGCAGACCACGGTAGTGCGTAAGCAGCATCTTGTCCCACTTGTTCGAGATAGGTATTCCACCATGTTAACGCAGTACCTGTGAAGGTATGCGTGGCGTACTTTACCTTATCTTCCTCAGCACATTTGCTTATAGCAAACACAGATTCAACCTTTTTGGTCCATCGTTTCAGTCTGACTGGTCCTTCAGTTCCATCGAATTCCAGAGGTTTACAGGCAGTGAAAGCCTTGTAGGAGCATCCTACACGGTTCCCTGTGGAGTTAACTCCACTGCTAGACCCTGAGTTATTGTTGTTTTGCATTGCAGCCTGTACTGCGGCTATATTTGCTGCAAGGAAAGCACGGAAGTCTTCCTCACTCATGTTCAAGTTCTGACGAGTAGTCGGTGCCATTTCCTTCAAAAATAGCCAAAAGAATTAAGTTAATCATATAGAATATTAAGAGTAGTCAATAGTATTCTGTAGCATAATATGAACTCATTTATAAAAGCTTTTTCTTCATATTAGCATTTTATAAGTTTTAATTCGGGTAATACCTACCCGTTAAGTTCATACTTAGTAGCTAACATACAATTCAACTACTACAATTCTATATGAAAAACTGATTATAATAATATTTCACATTCAAGCTTTTATACAATATTTTGCAAACTTACAATACCGCTATTTTACATATAGCATGAAATATAGCACATAAAAACTCTGATACAAAACAGTTGCGAAGACAATTCTAGTTAATACGCAAGTCGTTCAACAAAGGCAATAAAGACACGTAATTCATACGTCCAGAAACAAGTCATGCATTCTGGTTTTACTAAGACTACTTCCCATCCTTGGTCTTGTGGAACATAACCGTTGTGACCGTTGACAAGACAGCATGTTGTAATGTCATCAAAAGGATGAGGGTTTCGTAATGTCCAACAGCCCCGTAATAATCTAAAAACCTTGTTTCTCACCCCAACTACTGAATCCGTCACTTGTGGGAAGGTTTTATTTAATAGTTGCAATCCGATGTTCTTTTTCTCACTTTGGTAAGAAGCGAACATCACTAACCTGTAAGCATAACATGCTTCTTTATGTTGCATGTTAGAAGCTCTTTCTAATTCACGAAATCCTATGTTGGGATATGTTGAGTCAAAATAGGTTCTTAACCCGTAGCGTAAAATTGCATTTGGGTTCCCTGCATTTAATGCTTTAAAGAAAACACGGCGTAACTTACGGTCTCCCTAATGTGATATACCCCACCTATCAAAGGAAAGCCTTTTATAAACTAAGGCATTTCTGGAAAGTCTTTCAAATGTTTGACAAGTTAATTTCGCCATAACTAAATGTGCTGATGAATTCTGATCGACTCTAGACAAGATTTCCTCAATCATATCCTCTGGTAGGTCTTCTAAAATATTCGGTTGTCTACCCTTAACGTCCATTTTGTTTTTATACTGTAAAATAGACAAGGATTAGATTCGTAATAACAAACAATACAAGCAATTTTTACATAGAACATAAAAGTACAAGCACACTACAATACATATAATATACAACATGATTAAAACCCTCTAATCTGAATCACTGGTTTCTTCTTCTTCGGACTTGGTTCGTTTTCCTAATTTTCTAGGAATATATGGTGTTCCTCTAATACGAGCCGTCGTTTTTCATAATGGTTTAGAAAAACTGGTGGTTTAGAGGTTCCCGGGTCATTGTTACATTTTAGGAAATACGGATGTTGCCGATACATATAAAGTTCATCGGGGTTGGAATCGGGTTTCTCTATTTTTATACCTTTTCCCTTATTATTTTCTTTCGCTTTATTAAATTGGGTCGAGGTAATTTCTATAAAATCATCGGAATCCTCATCGGGATCCGATTCATCGAAAAATTGGTAATCTTCCCAATATTTTGCTTCCTCGGCGGAAACACCATTGACCATTATTAACTTTGGTCCGTTGGTTGAGGATTTTCTTTTATTTAATCGATTTACTATAGATATCAATATTTCTTCCTCCGAAACCTCTTCTTCTTCCGGTTCCTCCTCTTCCGGTTCCTCTTCTTCCGGTTCATCTTCAGGAATTTGTGAATCTTCCCAAAATATATTCGACTCTTCATTATTATTATTAGGTGAATCTATAGGATTTGTACTAGTGGTAGACATCTATCACACAATATCAAACACATGAGGTTAATATATCACATAATATTTACATGTTAATAATATATAGTTTCCAACAAAAGTGTTAAGCAATCGTTTTTAAAGAAAACACGGTCGAAGTCCAGACTCACTAATGTGTCCTAGCAAACTCGATAAGACACACTAATGCAAATTTCTGGTTCTCTAAGACCAACGCTCGGATACCAACTGAAATTTCCCGTTCATATTGATTATAAACGTTCCATATTAATTGATTTCGTTGCGAGGTTTTGACCTCTATATGAGACGTTTTTCAAAGACTTCATTCGATTTTAGAACAAACCATAATCTTTAAAATATTACAACGATTATCAAATAATGATAATCTAAAATATAGCGTTTTTCACACGACCATTACATAATGGTTTACAATAATATTACACATCAACATAAGTCTTTGAATGCAGTTTTTAAACAATATTATACAAGCATGGACTCCAAATCTTGTCCTTAATTTAGTATGCAACAGCGAAAGCTCTTAATAATCACCTGAGAATAAACATGCTTAAAACGTCAACAAAATTGTTGGTGAGTTATAGGTTTAACCTACATATTATCAAATCATAATAATAGACCACAAGATTTCATTTTTATAACACATCTCATATCAGGCATTTCGCAAACTGCATAGAGATAAAAATCATTCATATGTTGAACACCTGGTAACCGACCTTAACAAGATGCATATAGAATATCCCCATCATTCTGGGACTCTCATCGAATATGATAAATCGAAGTACTAAAGCATCCGTAACTCGGATGAGGCTTGTTGGGCCAAATAGATCTATCTTTAGGATTCGCGTCAATTAGGGGCCATTTCCCTAATTCTTAGGCTACCAAGCTAAAAAGGGGCATATTCGATTCGATAATCCAACATAGAAAGTATTTTCGATTACTTGTGTCTATTTTGTAAAACATTTATAAAATCGCATGTATTCTCATCCCAAAAAAATAATAATAGATTTTAAAAGTGGGACTATAACTCACTTTCACAGATTTTTACTTCGTCGGGAAGTAAGACTTGGCCACTGGTCGATTCACGAGCCTATAACAAATATGTACATATATATATCAAAGTATGTTCAAAATATATTTACAACATTTTTAATACGTTTTAATGTTTTAAGTTTATTAAGTCAGCTGTCCTCGTTAGTAACCTACAACTAGTTGTCCATAGTTAGATGTACAGAAATAAATCGATATATATTATCTTGGATCAATCCACGACCCAGTGTATACACGTCTCAGGCTAGATCACAACTCAAAGTATATATATTTTTAGAATCAACCTCAACCCTGTATAGCTAACTCCAACATTACTGCATATAGAGTGTCTATGGTTGTTCCAAATAATATATATACATGGGTCGATATGATATGTCAAAACATTTGTATACGTGTCTATGGTATCCTAAGATTACATAATATATTAGAATACATGTAATAAAATAAAAGTTATCTAGGATATGATTAATATAGATTTGTTACTAATTTTCACGTAGCTACAACAAGAAAAATTATCCAATCTTGTTTTACCCATAACTTCTTCGTTTTAAATCCGTTTTGAGTGTTTCAAGTTGCTATGGTTTCATATTGAACTTAAGTTTATGAATCTAAACAGAAAAAGTATAAGTTTATAGTCAGAAATACAGGTTACAAGTCATTTTTTGTAAAGGTAGTCATTTTCAGTCGAAAGAACGACGTCTAGATGACCATTTTGGAAAACATACTTCTACTTTGAGTTTAACCATGATTTTTGGATATAGTTTCATGTTCACAAGAAAAATCATTTTCCCAGAAGAACAACTTTTAAATCAAAGTTTATCATAGTTTTTAATTAACTAACCCAAAACAGCCCGTGGTGTTACTACGACGGCGTATATCCGGTTTTACGGTGTTTTTCGTGTTTCCCGGTTTTAAATCATTAAGTTAGCATATCATATAGATATAGAACATGTGTTAAGTTGATTTTAAAAGTCAAGTTAGAAGGATTAACTTTTATTTGCGAACAAGTTTAGAATTAACTAAACTATGTTCTAGTGATTTCAAGTTTAAATCTTCGAATAAGGTAGTTTTATATATATGAATCGAATGATGTTGTGAACATCATTACTACCTCAAGTTTAGTAGGTAAACCTACTAGAAGTGACAAGAAATGATCTAGCTTCAAAGGATCTTGGATGGCTTGAAAGTTCTTGAAGCAGAATCATGACACGAAAACAAGTTCAAGTAAGATTATCACTCGAATTAAGATAGTTATAGTTATAGGAATTGAATCAAAGTTTGTATATGAGTATTACCTTGATTTAGAATGATATCTTACTGTAAACAACAAGGATTTATTGAGGTTGGATGATCACTTTACAAGATTGGAAGTGAGCTAGTAAACTTGAAAATATTCTTGATTTTATGAAACTAGAACTTGTAGAATTTATGAAGAACACTTAGAACTTGAAGATGGAACTTGAGAGAGATCAATTAGATGAAGAAAATTGAAGAATGAAAGTGTTTGTAGGTGTTTTTGGTCATTGGTATATGGATTAGATATAAAGGATATGTAATTTTGTTTTCATGTAAATAAGTCATGAATGATTACTAATATTTTTGTAATTTTATGAGATATTTCATGCTAGTTGCCAAATAATGGTTCCCACATGTGTTAGGTGACTCACATAGGCTGCTAAGAGCTGATAATTGGAGTGTATACACTAATAGTACATACATTTAGAAGCAGTGTATTGTACGAGTACGAATACGGGTGCATACGAGTAGAATTGTTGATGAAACTGAACGAGGATGTAATTGTAAGCATTTTTATTAAGTAGAAGTATTTTGATAAGTGTCTTGAAGTCTTTCAAAAATGTATGAATACATATTAAAATACTACATGTATATACATTTTAACTGAGTCGTTAAGTCATCGTTAGTCATTACATGTAAATGTTGTTTTGAAACCTTTAGGTTAACGATCTTTTTAAATGTTGTTAACCCATTGTTTATTATATCTAAAGAGATGTTAAATTATTAAATTATCATGATATTATGATATATTAATATATCTTAGTATGATATATATACAGTTAAATGTTGTTACAACGATAATCGTTACATATATGTCTCATTTCGAAATTCTTAAGTTAGTAGTCTTGTTTTACATATGTAGTTCATTGTTAATATACATAATGACATGTTTAATTATAATTTATCATGATTAAACATAGTGTAACAATATCTTAATATGATTCATATGTAATTAGTAAGACGTTGTTATAACGATAATCGTTATATATATCGTTTCGAGATTCTTAATTCAATAAACACAATTTTATGTATATAACTCATTGTTAAAATACCTAATGAGATACTTACTTATCATAATATCATGTTAATTATATATATAATCATATATATGTCATCATATAGTTTTTACAAGTTTTAACGTTCGTGAATCACCGGTCAACTTGGGTGGTCAATTGTCTATATGAAACCTATTTCAATTAATCAAGTTTTAACAAGTTTGATTGCTTAACATGTTAGAAACACCTAATCATGTAAATATCGATTTCATTTAATATATATATAAACATGTAAAAGTTCGGATCACTACATCCTAGCTGATCGGGCTAGAGTCTACCGATAGTCCCTCCTACTGAGTCTCATGCATAACCATCCAAATGCGTTCTTCTATGTTAAACCGTACAGACTGTAGGACTTGGACCGAACCTGACCCAGCATCGGTTGACCTCATACGAACCCTACCTAACCAAGCCTCGGTGGGTTCCCATCCTGACCAAGCCTCGGATGGTACCAAACAAAGTGCACACATAATATCACACAATAACAGTAAGTATACAGCATCTAACTAGCATGACAATCATTATCTAAATATGCCAATAATGTCAAACTAACGCGTGATGATAGGGTAAATCACAGTAGCATGACATGCTACTGAAACTCTATCCGGAGATAAACCCACTCACCGAATACCAGCAACAGCTCAGTTATCTAAACATGAGCTTCCTCCATGTTCTTATTGTGACGCCCCGTACAAAATCAACGTGTACGGATCATCAACAACGGGATCATTACGAGGTCAAACACTATACGCTGTTTTAAAACAAGTTTTGCATTCATGAAAAGATAACGTTTTACAAAAGATAACTTGCTTCTACGAGTAGAAAGCATAAACATAAGTATGTGACACAAAGGTCATTACAAAGCCATTGTTTAAAAATAACATAAGTTGTAAATGCAAGATAAAGTTCCATGATTGAGACATCTCTAAACAATGCAGCGGAAGTCTAACACAGTAGGTCTCTAACAGCAAGTCTTACACAACAGTCAATTACAGCGGAAGCAATAAGTGTCTTAGTTACCTGAGAATAAAAACATGCTAAAAAGTCAACAGGAATGTTGGTGAGCTATAGTTTTGTAAACAATAATATAATGTAGATTATAAGATTTCGTTTTCAAAATAGTATGAAAAGTATATGCTTATCCGTGGGCACATGGTAACTAACTTAACGTAAAATAATATATCACCCCCTAAAAGTACACTTGGCGAGTGTGTATGTTCTCGAAGTATTAAACACCTGTTAAATGCTAGTGCGACTAGCCAGAGTGGGGATGTCAAACCCTATGGATCCATATCTAAGATTCGCGTTCACCGGTTAAAAATCAATGACTAAACGTTACTGTGCTAAGGGGAATCTTTGTGCCGTTATATCACCCACACATATATAAAGTTTAAGTACTCGTGTCTAGTATGTAAAACATAAAAAGCGCATGTATTCTCAATCCCAAAAATAGTAAAGTAGAAAAGGGAGCTATAACTCACAGTGATAAATGCGGTAAAAGTTGATATGAAAAGTATGCAAGTAGTAAGTCGGTCCGAAAGGTCCTCAACCTAAGTCAAAGGTTACTAAGTCAATATATTGTCCCAAAAGGTTCTAAAGTAAATAAGTTAAATCTTAAGTATCATCATCATCATCATCATCATCATCATCATCATCATCATCATTCGTAAAAGGTAAAGTAAGTTTTCATCAAGAATAGGGATCGAAACAAAAGGCTGAATTCGGACAGCTGTTACGACCTCTATACAAACCAAAAAGACGCGTGGTCAGTGGCCAAGGCTCCGTATGTGAGTCCTCTAACTGCTGTCCAATTTTCAGATGCTAACTCGATGTCATTTGACCGTGGCGACGGTTCAAGCGCGAGTAGGTCAGAATTTTCAGCACGTCGTTACAAAGACGTAGTGATTTTCGGAAGGCTATAAATCCTAAACCATGTATTCGATTTAGGCGAGTCTTAAACAAAAAGTCATCTACTCGAAAAGAACTATCTGAAAATCAACTTTCCAGAAGTCCCATGAGTCTGATCAGACCCCGAAAAATAGTAAACAAGTGCTCCGGTGGGTTTCTTGGTGCTTGATGCTCATCACGGTTCTCATCCTTGATGCGTGTAAGCTTCAAGTGTACAACTCTTTGATGTTTTAGCATCACTTTGACCAAGGTTCAACCATCGACACACAAATGTCAAGACTAAGAGAGAATATAACTCACTTAAGAGTTTTAGAAGGATGGTGAACCAAGGTTACATCATGCTCTCAGTCTTAACACAAATACAAGTTGTATCTATGATTAAAGCTATAAACTTTGATTCAATCAAACAAGCAAGACATGAATTTGATCAATCAAGGAAATGGAACTCTAAGCTAGAGAGCTTGGATCCTTTAACAAATAATTATGAGATTGCAAAGCTAGAAAGCTTGAATCTTTTATGTTCTTGAAGATCTTTAAAGCAAGAAGCCAGATCTTCAAGTCTTATGAAGATCATAAACACAAGTTTTGATCTTTTAGCAAAAACAAAGTGATCTTAAGCTATAAAGCTTAGATCCATCAAAGTAATGAAGATCCAAAGCTAGAAAGCTTGAATCTTTTATGTTCTTGAAGATCTTGAAAGCAAAAAGCTAGATCTTCAAGTTTTATGAAGACCATAGACACAAGTTTTGATTTTTTAACAAAATAAAGAGATCATAAGCTAGAAAACTTAGATCCAACAAAAGTAATGAAGATTCAAAGCTAGAAATCTTGAATCTTTCATGTTCTTGAAGGATTCAAATCAAAGTTTGAATCTACAAGATATAACAAGATCAAAAAGCTAGAAAGCCTGATCTTAGATGATGATGATGATGTCAATTTTATGAAGAGAAAAAGAAGAAGAAGAAAACTTAAAACTTACAATTTTTAGAGTGAGAAAGACTAGAGAGAAAATTAGAGAGTATGAAATGACCCGTCCTAATCCATCTGGACGAAGTCTTCAACAGTTGGTCCCATTGCGAGGTTCTGACCTCTATATGCCATGAATGACTCCATGTAATATGAGCAAATGCACAACGAAAGATTTCTTTCATACCTGAGAATAAACATGCTTTAAAGTGTCAACTAAAAGGTTGGTGAGTTCATAAGTTTATCATAAAACAATAAAATTCATTATTTTGATAGACCACAAGATTTAAATACTGCATGGTACAAATGGGCCCGAATCCTATACCCACCTATAATGTACATGCGATATCTTTTAAATACAGTACACCTTTCTTGTGTACGAATTATTTTTCATAAATCTTAGTAACCGTACACATATCTCGTGTACAAAATATAATACACATAACCTGTGTATAAAATCATTCTCTCGATACATAACATTCACATCAATTGGTGGCAATTATCATGTCCACATAATTCAATGGTTGAAATTATCATGTCCACATAATTCAATGGTGGCAATTATCATATCCACATAATTCAATGGTGGCAATTATCATGTCCACATAATTCAACAATAATCTGCAGAACTTCTGTCTGCATAATAATTCATTCGAGGAATGTTTTGCTTGTGTCTATCTCGTCAAACATTTATAAAAGCATTTCATGTATTCGCAGTTCAAAATATATTTCAAAAGCATTTAATAAAGCAGTTGTAAAAACAGCGCTTGTATTCTCAGTCCCAAAAATATAAAGAGTAAAAGGGAGCAAATGAAACTCACCATACTCTATTTTGTAGTAAAAATACATATAACGACATTAAACAACTGAACAATGCATGGGTGGCCTCGGATTCACGAACCTATATCATTTGTATATTTATTAACAAACATTTTCATAATCGAACAAGTATATATTTTATTGTATATATATATATATATATATATATATATATATATATATATATATATATATATACTTTATTATTAAATATATTTATTTTTGGCATATTTAAAATACATACAAATTTTATATGATTAAGTTATGTATTTTAATTATATCTTTACATATATATATCATTTGTTTATTAAATCAGTAGTTATAAAAATTCTATGGTAATTCTAGTAAAAAAAATAATGATAATAGTATAAATTTCATTATTAATGATTTTAATATTAGTGATAGTTTTGAATGATAGATCCTATAATTTTAATTCTAATAATAATACTAATGGTAATCATAATAATAATAATGGTATTAATAATTATATTAACTAATGATAATACTAATAATAACAATAAAGGTAATAATTTTAATTATATTAAGGGTATTCATAATAGTTAACATAATACTAACCATAATAATAATAATAATAATAATATGAATGCTACCTCAAAAGCTTTTCCTAAAAAAAATATGTCTCAGACCGGGCTCGAACTTGCTACCTCTCGTTCAACACGAAACTCGTCTAACCATTCCTCCGTTCGTTCATATATGATCTAACTTAGGATTTAAAAACCTTTAAACTGTTTCTAACAATTTCCTTTTTCTTCTTCAAAAACAAATATTGCCACAGCCTGGGTTCGAACCCCCAACCTCTGTATCACACAAACATCCCAAACCATTTGAGCTAATTTACTTATCTGTTTTAATTCATAAACAAAATCCCTTAAACCCTTAACTATTTTTCTTTGTCTTCCTCATCTCATCATCATCATAAATCGATATCATCATCATTATTCATTATCATAATAATTCATCATCGACTAACGCGTGTATCATCAATATGTTATCAATTAACATCGAGCAGTATAATATAATTTCTATAGAAACCGAAGGAGACTGATAGTAACCAAATCCCACGGCCCAACTTGTTAAAGAAAGAAACTCGGCCCAAATAAATAAGAAGGAAGGAAAGGGAACACGACCCAATAGATATAGTTCAAATAGCCCGCCATTGTATCTGAAACAGATCGGTATCATCTGTTTTCTACAACCCGACACAACAACAGTTCCAGCAGGTGTATGGTTCCACATTATAGATTTTGAATTGATCCTTCCAATAAAAAATCACCTACTAACCTAAAGAAAATGATAAGTGTCGGCCATTATTGAAATGTCCCGTTCTTATTGATTAAAAACGTTCCATATTAATTGATTTCGTTGCGAGGTTTTGACCTCTATATGAGACGTTTTTCAAAGACTGCATTCATTTTTAAAACAAACCATAACCTTTATTTCATAGATAAAGGTTTTAAAAAGCTTTACGTAGATTATCAAATAATGATAATCTAAAATATCCTGTTTACACACGACCATTACATAATGGTTTACAATACAAATATGTTACAACAAAATAAGTTTCTTGAATGCAGTTTTTACACAATATCATACAAGCATGGACTCCAAATCTCGTCCTTATTTAAGTATGCGACAGCGGAAGCTCTTAATAATCACCTGAGAATAAACATGCTTAAAACGTCAACAAAAATGTTGGTGAGTTATAGGTTTAACCTATATATATCAAATCATAATAATAGACCACAAGATTTCATATTTCAATACACATCCCATACATAGAGAAAAATCATTCATATGGTGAACACCTGGTAACCGACATTAACAAGATGCATATATAAGAATATCCCCGTCATTCCGGGACACCCTTCGGATATGATATAAATTTCAAAGTACTAAAGCATCCGGTACTTTGGATGGGGTTTGTTAGGCCCAATAGATCTATCTTTAGGATTCGCGTCAATTAGGGTGTCTGTTCCCTAATTCTTAGATTACCAGACTTAATAAAAAGGGGCATATTCGATTTCGATATTTCAACCATAGAATGTAGTTTCACGTACTTGTGTCTATTTTGTAAATCATTTATAAAACCTGCATGTATTCTCATCCCAAAAATATTAGATTTTGAAAGTGGGACTATAACTCACTTTCACAGATTTTTACTTCGTCGGGAAGTAAGACTTGGCCACTGGTTGATTCACGAACCTATAACAATATATACATATATATCAAAGTATGTTCAAAATATATTTGCAACACTTTTAATATATTTTGATGTTTTAAGTTTATTAAGTCAGCTGTCCTCGTTAGTAACCTACAACTAGTTGTCCACAGTTAGATGTACAGAAATAAATCGATAAATATTATCTTGAATCAATCCACGACCCAGTGTATACGTATCTCAGTATTGATCACAACTCAAACTATATATATTTTGGAATCAACCTCAACCCTGTATAGCTAACTCCAACATTCACATATAGAGTGTCTATGGTTGTTTCGAAATATATATAGATGTGTCAACATGATAGGTCGAAACATTGTATACGTGTCTATGGTATCTCAAGATTACATAATATACAATACAAGTTGATTAAGTTATGGTTGGAATAGATTTGTTACCAATTTTCACGTAGCTAAAATGAGAAAAATTATCCAATCTTGTTTTACCCATAACTTCTTCATTTTAAATCCGTTTTGAGTGAATCAAATTGCTATGGTTTCATATTGAACTCTATTTTATGAATCTAAATAGAAAAAGTATAGGTTTATAGTCGGAAAAATAAGTTACAAGTCGTTTTTGTAAAGGTAGTCATTTCAGTCGAAAGAACGACGTCTAGATGACCATTTTAGAAAATATACTTCCACTTTGAGTTTAACCATAATTTTTGGATATAGTTTCATGTTCATAATAAAAATCATTTTCCCAGAATAACAACTTTTAAATCAAAGTTTATCATAGTTTTTAATTAACTAACCCAAAACAGCCCGCGGTGTTACTACGACGGCGTAAATCCAGTTTTACGGTGTTTTTCGTGTTTCCAGGTTTTAAATCATTAAGTTAGCATATCATATAGATATATAACATGTGTTTAGTTGATTTTAAAAGTCAAGTTAGAAGGATTAACTTTTGTTTGCGAACAAGTTTAGAATTAACTAAACTATGTTCTAGTGATTACAAGTTTAAACCTTCGAATAAGATAGCTTTATATGTATGAATCGAATGATGTTATGAACATCATTACTACCTTAAGTTCCTTGGATAAACCTACTGGAAAAGAGAAAAATGGATCTAGCTTCAATGGATCCTTGGATGGCTCGAAGTTCTTGAAGCAGAATCATGACACGAAAACAAGTTCAAGTAAGATCATCACTTGAAATAAGATTGTTATAGTTATAGAAATTGAACCAAAGTTTGAATATGATTATTACCTTGTATTAGAATGATAACCTACTGTAAGAAACAAAGATTTCTTGAGGTTGGATGATCACCTTACAAGATTGGAAGTGAGCTAGCAAACTTGAAAGTATTCTTGATTTTATGAAACTAGAACTTTTGGAATTTATGAAGAACACTTAGAACTTGAAGATAGAACTTGAGAGAGATCAATTAGATGAAGAAAATTGAAGAATGAAAGTGTTTGTAGGTGTTTTTGGTCGTTGGTGTATGGATTAGATATAAAGGATATGTAATTTTGTTTTCATGTAAATAAGTCATGAATGATTACTCATATTTTTGTAATTTTATGAGATATTTCATGCTAGTTGCCAAATGATGGTTCCCACATGTGTTAGGTGACTCACATGGGCTTCTAAGAGCTGATCATTGGAGTGTATATACCAATAGTACATATATCTAAAAGCTGTGTATTGTATGAGTACGAATACGGGTGCATACGAGTAGAATTGTTGATGAAACTGAACGAGGATGTAATTGTAAGCATTTTTGTTAAGTAGAAGTATTTTGATAAGTGTATTGAAGTCTTTCAAAAGTGTATAAATACATATTAAAACACTACATGTATATACATTTTAACTGAGTCGTTAAGTCATCGTTAGTCGTTACATGTAAGTGTTGTTTTGAAACCTTTAGGTTAACGATCTTGTTAAATGTTGTTAACCCAATGTTTATAATATCAAATGAGATTTTAAATTATTATATTATCATGATATTATCATGTATGAATATCTCTTAATATGATATATATACATTAAATGTCTTTACAACGATAATCGTTACATATATGTCTCGTTTAAAAATCATTAAGTTAGTAGTCTTGTTTTTACATATGTAGTTCATTGTTAATATACTTAATGATGTATTTACTTATCATAGTATCATGTTAACTATATATATATCCATATATATGTCATCATATAGTTTTTACAAGTTTTAACGTTCGTGAATCACCGGTCAACTTGGGTGGTCAATTGTCTATATGAAACATATTTCAATTAATCAAGTCTTAACAAGTTTGATTGCTTAACATGTTGGAAACATTTAATCATGTAAATATCAATCTCAATTAATATATATAAACATGGAAAAGTTCGGGTCACTACAGTACCTACCCGTTAAATAAATTTCGTCCCAAAATTTTAAGCTGTTGAAGGTGTTGACGAATCTTCTGGAAATAGATGCGGGTATTTCTTCTTCATCTGATCTTCATGCTCCCAGGTGAACTCGGGTCCTCTACGAGCATTCCATCGAACCTTAACAATTGGTATCTTGTTTTGCTTAAGTCTTTTAACCTCACGATCCATTATTTCGACGGGTTCTTCGATGAATTGAAGTTTTTCGTTGATTTGGATTTCATCTAACGGAATAGTGAGATCTTCTTTAGCAAAACATTTCTTCAAATTCGAGACGTGGAAAGTGTTATGTACAGCCGCGAGTTGTTGAGGTAACTCAAGTCGGTAAGCTACTGGTCCGACACGATCAATAATCTTGAATGGTCCAATATACCTTGGATTTAATTTCCCTCGTTTACCAAATCGAACAACGCCTTTCCAAGGTGCAACTTTAAGCATGACCATCTCTCCAATTTCAAATTCTATATCTTTTCTTTTAATGTCAGCGTAGCTCTTTTGTCGACTTTGGGCGGTTTTCAACCGTTGTTGAATTTGGATGATCTTCTCGGTAGTTTCTTGTATAATCTCCGGACCCGTAATCTGTCTATCCCCCACTTCTCTCCAACAAATCGGAGACCTGCACTTTCTACCATAAAGTGCTTCAAACGGCGCCATCTGAATGCTTGAATGGTAGCTGTTGTTGTAGGAAAATTCTGCTAACGGTAGATGTCGATCCCAACTGTTTCCGAAATCAATAACACATGCTCGTAGCATGTCTTCAAGCGTTTGTATCGTCCTTTCGCTCTGCCCATCAGTTTATGGATGATAGGCAGTACTCATGTCTAGACGAGTTCCTAATGCTTGCTGTAATGTCTGCCAGAATCTTGAAATAAATCTGCCATCCCTATCAGAGATAATAGAGATTGGTATTCCATGTCTGGAGACGACTTCCTTCAAATACAGTCGTGCTAACTTCTCCATCTTGTCATCTTCTCTTATTGGTAGGAAGTGTGCTGATTTGGTGAGATGATCAACTATTACCCAAATAGTATCAAAACCACTTGCAGTCCTTGGCAATTTAGTGATGAAATCCATGGTAATGTTTTCCCATTTCCATTCCGGGATTTCGGGTTGTTGAAGTAGACCTGATGGTTTCTGATGCTCAGCTTTGACCTTAGAACACGTCAAACATTCTCCTACGTATTTAGCAACATCGGCTTTCATACCTGGCCACCAAAAATGTTTCTTGAGATCCTTGTACATCTTCCCCGTTCCAGGATGTGTTGAGTATCTGGTTTTATGAGCTTCTCTAAGTACCATTTCTCTCATATCTCCAAATTTTGGTACCCAAATCCTTTCAGCCCTATACCGGGTTCCGTCTTCCCGAATATTAAGATGCTTCTCCGATCCTTTGGGTATCTCATCCTTTAAATTTCCCTCTTTTAAAACTCCTTGTTGCGCCTCCTTTATTTGAGTAGTAATGTTATTATGAATCATTATATTCATAGATTTTACTCGAATGGGTTCTCTGTCCTTCCTGCTCAAGGCATCGGCTACCACATTTGCCTTCCCCGGGTGGTAACGAATCTCAAAGTCGTAATCATTCAATAATTCAATCCACCTACGCTGCCTCATA
This sequence comes from Rutidosis leptorrhynchoides, assembly GCF_046630445.1. Classification (NCBI taxonomy): domain Eukaryota; kingdom Viridiplantae; phylum Streptophyta; class Magnoliopsida; order Asterales; family Asteraceae; genus Rutidosis; species Rutidosis leptorrhynchoides. The sequence goes on along the minus strand of NC_092342.1, from coordinate 17,340,324 downwards.
TTCAGTTGTTTCTGATTAAATATGTGTTGAAGACTTTTGTGGTCGGTATATATAATACTTTTGACCCCATATAAGTAGTGCCTCCAAGTCTTTAATGCAAAAACAACCGCGCCTAATTCCAAATCATACGTCGTATAATTTTGTTCGTGAATCTTCAATTGTCTAGACGCATAAGCAATCACCTTCGTTCGTTGCATTAATACACAACCGAGACCTTTCTTTGATGCATCACAATGAATTAGAAAATCATCATTCCCTTCAGGCAATGACAATATAGGTGCCGTAGTTAGCTTTTTCTTCAATAACTGAAACGCTTTCTCTTGTTCATCATTCCATTCAAATTTCTTCCCTTTATGCGTTAATGCAGTCAAGGGTTTTGCTATTCTGGAAAAGTCTTGGATGAACCTTCTGTAGTAACCAGCTAGCCCTAAAAACTGGCGTATGTGTTTCGGAGTTTTCGGGGTTTCCCACTTTTCAACAGTTTCTATCTTTGCCGGATCCACCTTAATACCTTCTTTGTTCACTATGTGACCGAGGAATTGAACTTCTTCCAACCAAAATGCTCACTTTGAAAACTTAGCGTACAATTCTTCCTTCCTCAATACTTTTAACACCTTTCTCAAATGTTCACCGTGTTCTTGGTCATTCTTTGAGTAAATAAGTATGTCATCAATGAAAACAATGACAAACTTGTCAAGGTATGGTCCACACACTCGGTTCATAAGGTCCATGAACACAGCTGGTGCATTAGTTAAACCAAACGGCATGACCATAAACTCGTAATGACCGTAACGTGTTCTGAAAGCAGTCTTTGGAATATCATCATCTTTCACCCGCATTTGATGATACCCGGAAGGTAAGTCAATCTTTGAATAAATAGACGAGCCTTGTAGTTGATCAAATAAGTCGTCGATTCTCGGTAGTGGGTAGCGGTTCTTGATGGTAAGTTTGTTCAACTCTCGGTAGTCGATACACAACCTGAATGTACCATCTTTCTTCTTGACAAACAAAACAGGAGCTCCCCACGGTGATGTGCTTGGTCGAATGAAACCATGCTCTAAAAGTTCTTGTAATTGGCTTTGCAGTTCTTTCATCTCGCTGGGTGCGAGTCTGTAAGGAGCACGAGCTATTGGTGCAGCTCCTGGTACAAGATCTATTTGAAATTCAACGGATCGATGTGGGGGTAATCCCGGTAATTCTTTCGGAAATACATCGGGAAATTCATTTGCAATGGGAACATCATTGATGCTCTTTTTTTCTGTTTGTACTTTCTCGACGTGTGCTAGAACAGCATATCAACCTTTTCTTATTAGTTTTTGTGCCTTCAAATTACTAATAAGATGTAGCTTCGTGTTGCCCTTTTCTCCGTATACCATTAAGGGTTTTCCTTTTTCTCGTATAATGCGAATTGCATTTTTGTAACAGACGATCTCTGCTTTCACTTCTTTCAACCAGTCCATACCGATTATCACATCAAAACTCCCTAACTCTACTGGTATCAAATCAATCTTAAATGTTTCGCTAACCAGTTTAATTTCTCGATTCCGACATATATTATCTGCTGAAATTAATTTACCATTTGCTAATTCGAGTAAAAATTTACTATCCAAAGGCGTCAATGGACAACTTAATTTAGAACAAAAATCTCTACTCATATAGCTTCTATCCGCACCCGAATCAAATAAAACGTAAGCAGATTTATTGTCAATAAGAAACGTACCCGTAACAAGCTCCGGGTCTTCCTGTGCCTTTGCCGCATTAATATTGAAAACTCTTCCGTGGCCTTGTCCATTCGTGTTCTCCTGGTTCGGGTAATTTCTAATAATGTGGCCCGGTTTTCCACATTTATAACAAACTACATTGGCATAACTTGCTCCGACACTACTTGCTCCGCCATTACTCGTTCCGACACCATTTGTTCCTTTCGTTCTGTTAACCCCTGGTCCGTAGACCTCACACTTCGCCGAGCTATGACCATTTCTTTTACACTTGTTGCAAAATTTGATGCAGAACCCCGAGTGATACTTTTCACACCTTTGGCATAGCTGCTTCTGATTGTTGTTGTTGTTGCGGTTATTATTGTTGTTAAGATGATTGTTGTGGTTGTTGTTGTTGTTGTTGTTGTTGTTGTTGTTGTTGTTGTTGTTGTTGTTGTTGTTGTTGTTGTTGTTGTTGTTGTTGTTGTTGTTGTTGTTGTTGTTGTTGTTGTTGTTGTTGTTGTTGGGCCGTTTGTTGTAGTTGCGATTGATGTTGCGATTGTTAGGATAGTTGTTGCGATTATTGTTATAATTGCTGTTGTTGTTGTATTGGTGATTCTTATCACCGTTTTCCTCCCACTTTCTTTTGACTTGCTTCACATTGGCCTCTTCAGCAGTCTGTTCTTTAATTCTTTCTTCAATCTGGTTCACTTGTTTGTGAGCCATTCTACATGCCTGTTGTATGGAGGCGGGCTCGTGTGAACTTATATCTTCTTGGATTCTTTCCGGTAATCCTTTCACAAATGCGTCGATCTTCTCTTCCTCATCTTCGAATGCTCCCGGACACAATAGGCACAATTCTGTGAATCGTCTTTCGTACGTGGTAATATCAAATCCTTGGGTTCGTAACCCTCTAAGTTCTGTCTTGAGCTTATTGACCTCAGTTCTGGGACGGTACTTCTCGTTCATCAAGTGCTTGAATGCTGACCACGGTAGTGTGTACGCATCATCTTGTCCCACTTGCTCTAGATAGGTATTCCACCATGTTAACGTAGAACCTGTGAAGGTATGCGTAGCGTACTTCACTTTGTCCTCTTCAGTACACTTACTTATGGCAAACACCGATTCAACCTTCTCGGTCCACCGTTTCAATCCGATCGGTCCTTCGGTTCCATCAAATTCCAAAGGTTTGCAGGCAGTGAATTCTTTGTAGGTGCATCCTACACGATTTCCTGTACTGCTAGATCCAAGGTTATTGTAGGTATGTAGCGCAGCCTGTACTGCGGCTATGTTTGAAGCTAGAAAAGTACGGAATTCCTCTTCATTCATATTCACGGTGTGTCGAGTAGTCGGTGCCATTTCCTTCAAAATAGTTAAATGGAACAAGTTAATCATACAGAATATTAAGAGTAGTTAATAGTATTTTGTAGCATAATATGAACTCATTTATAAAAGCTTTTTCTTCATATTAGCGTTTTATAAGTTTAAATTCGGGTAGTACCTACCCGTTAAGTTCATACTTAGTAGCTAATATACAATTCAACTACTACAATTCTATATGAAAAACTGATTATAATAATATTTCGCGTTCAAACTTTTACACAATATTTTACAAACTTACAATACCGCTTATTTTACATATAGCATGAAATATAGCACACAATAAATTTGATACAAGATAGTTGTGAAGATAATTCTAGCTAGTACACAAGTCGTTCAGCAAAGGCAATAAAGACACGTAATTCATACGTCCAGAAACAAGTCATGCATTCTGGTTTTACTAGGATTACTTCCCATCCTTGGTCTTGTGGAACATAACCGTTATGGCCGTTGATAAGACAGCGTGTTGTAACGTCCTCAAAGGGACGAGGGTTACGTAATGTCCAACAGTCCCGTAACAATCTAAAAACCGCATTTCTTACCCCAATTACCGACTCCGTCACTTGTGGAAACGTTTTGTTTAATAGTTGTAGCCCGATGTTCTTGTTCTCACTTTGGTGAGAAGCGAACATTACTAATCCGTAAGCATAACATGCTTCTTTATGTTGCATGTTAGCCGCTTTTTCTAAATCACGAAGTCCAATATTCGGATATATTGAGTCAAAATAATTTCTTAACCCATTGCGTAAAATAGCATTTGGGTTCCCCGCAATATATGCGTCAAAGTAAACACATCGTAACTTATGGATTTACCAATGTGATATCCCCCATCTTTCGAACGAAAGCCTTTTATAAACCAAGGCATTCTTGGAACGTTCTTCGAATGTCTTACAAACTGATCTCGCCTTAAATAGTTGTGCCGAAGAATTCTGACCAACTCTAGACAAGATTTCATCAATCATGTCTCCTGGTAGGTCTCTTAAAATATTGGGTTGTCTATCCATTTTATGTTTTTATACTGTAAAATAGACAAGAGTTAGATTCATAAAAAAAAAATACTTATTAATACAAGCAATTTTTACATATATCATAAAGCATAAGCACACTATATTACATATATTACACCACACGAATACAACTATCTTTTTCCGACTCACTTGTTTCTTCTTCTTCGGTTTTGGTTCGTTTTGCCAAGTTTCTAGGGATATATGATGTTCCCCTAATACGAGCCGTCGTTATCCACATTGGTTTAGAAAAACCTGGTGGTTTAGAGGTTCCCGGGTCATTGTTACAACTTAAGGACTTCGGGGGTTGACGATACATATAAAGTTCATCGGGGTTGGAATTAGATTTCTCTATTTTTATGCCCTTTTCCTTATTATTTTCTTTTACCTTTTTAAATTCAGTTTGGGTAATTTCTATAACATCATCGGAATTCTCGTCGGAATCCGATTCATCGGAGAATTGGTATTCCTCCCAATATTTTGCTTCCTTGGCGGAAACACCATTGACCATAATTAACCTTGGTCGGTTGGTTGAGGATTTTCTTTTACTTAACCGTTTTATTATTTCCCCCACCGGTTCTATTTCTTCATCCGGTTCCGATTCTTCTTCCGGTTCCGATTCTTCTTCCGGTTCTGACTCTTCTTCCGGTTCCTCTTCGGGAACTTGTGAATCAGTCCACGAATCATTCCAATTTACATTTGACTCTTCATTATTATTAGGTGAGTCAATGGGACTTGTTCTAGAGGTAGACATCTATCACATAATATCAAACGCGTTAAGAGATTAATATATCACATAATATTCACATGTTAAAAATATATAGTTTCCAACAAAATTTGTTAAGCAATCATTTTTCAAGTAAACACGGTCGAAGTCCAGACTCACTAATGCATCCTAACAAACTCAATAAGACACACTAATGCAAAATTCTGGTTCTCTAAGACCAACGCTCGGATACCAACTGAAATGTCCCGTTCTTATTGATTAAAAACGTTCCATATTAATTGATTTCGTTGCGAGGTTTTGACCTCTATATGAGACGTTTTTCAAAGACTGCATTCATTTTTAAAACAAACCATAACCTTTATTTCATAGATAAAGGTTTTAAAAAGCTTTACGTAGATTATCAAATAATGATAATCTAAAATATCCTGTTTACACGCGACCATTACATAATGGTTTACAATACAAATATGTTACAACAAAATAAGTTTCTTGAATGCAGTTTTTACACAATATCATACAAGCATGGACTCCAAATCTCGTCCTTATTTAAGTATGCGACAGCAGAAGCTCTTAATAATCACCTGAGAATAAACATGCTTAAAACGTCAACAAAAATGTTGGTGAGCTATAGGTTTAACCTATATATATCAAATCATAATAATAGACCACAAGATTTCATATTTCAATACACATCCCATACATAGAGATAAAAATCATTCATATGGTGAACACCTGGTAACCGACATTAACAAGATGCATATATAAGAATATCCCCATCATTCCGGGACACCCTTCGGATATGATATAAATTTCGAAGTACTAAAGCATTCGGTACTTTGGATGGGGTTTGTTAGGCCCAATAGATCTATCTTTAGGATTCGCGTCAATTAGGGTGTCTGTTCCCTAATTCTTAGATTACCAGACTTAATAAAAAGGGGCATATTCGATTTCGATAATTCAACCATAGAATGTAGTTTCACGTACTTGTGTCTATTTTGTAAATCATTTATAAAACCTGCATGTATTCTCATCCCAAAAATATTAGATTTTGAAAGTGGGACTATAACTCACTTTCACAGATTTTTACTTCGTCGGGAAGTAAGACTTGGCCACTGGTTGATTCACGAACCTATAACAATATATACATATATATCAAAGTATGTTCAAAATATATTTGCAACACTTTTAATATATTTTGATGTTTTAAGTTTATTAAGTCAGCTGTCCTCGTTAGTAACCTACAACTAGTTGTCCACAGTTAGATGTACAGAAATAAATCGATAAATATTATCTTGAATCAATCCACGACCCAGTGTATACGTATCTCAGTATTGATCACAACTCAAACTATATATATTTTGGAATCAACCTCAACCCTGTATAGCTAACTCCAACATTCACATATAGAGTGTCTATGGTTGTTCCGAAATATATATAGATGTGTCGACATGATAGGTCGAAACATTGTATACGTGTCTATGGTATCTCAAGATTACATAATATACAATACAAGTTGATTAAGTTATGGTTGGAATAGATTTGTTACCAATTTTCACGTAGCTAAAATGAGAAAAATTATCCAATCTTGTTTTACCCATAACTTCTTCATTTTAAATCCGTTTTGAGTGAATCAAATTGCTATGGTTTCATATAGAACTCTATTTTATGAATCTAAATAGAAAAAGTATAGGTTTATAGTCGGAAAAATAAGTTACAAGTCGTTTTTGTAAAGGTAGTCATTTCAGTCGAAAGAACGACGTCTAGATGACCATTTTAGAAAATATACTTCCACTTTGAGTTTAACCATAATTTTTGGATATAGTTTCATGTTCATAATAAAAATCATTTTCCCAGAATAACAACTTTTAAATCAAAGTTTATCATAGTTTTTAATTAACTAACCCAAAACAGCCCGCGGTGTTACTACGACGACGTAAATCCGGTTTTACGGTGTTTTTCGTGTTTCCAGGTTTTAAATCATTAAGTTAGCATATCATATAGATATATAACATGTGTTTAGTTGATTTTAAAAGTCAAGTTAGAAGGATTAACTTTTGTTTGCGAACAAGTTTAGAATTAACTAAACTATGTTCTAGTGATTACAAGTTTAAACCTTCGAATAAGATAGCTTTATATGTATGAATCGAATGATGTTATGAACATCATTACTACCTTAAGTTCCTTGGATAAACCTACTGGAAAAGAGAAAAATGGATCTAGCTTCAATGGATCCTTGGATGGCTCGAAGTTCTTGAAGCAGAATCATGACACGAAAACAAGTTCAAGTAAGATCATCACTTGAAATAAGATTATTATAGTTATAGAAATTGAACCAAAGTTTGAATATGATTATTACCTTGTATTAGAATGATAACCTACTGTAAGAAACAAAGATTTCTTGAGGTTGGATGATCACCTTACAAGATTGGAAGTGAGCTAGCAAACTTGAAAGTATTCTTGATTTTATGAAACTAGAACTTTTGGAATTTATGAAGAACACTTAGAACTTGAAGATAGAACTTGAGAGAGATCAATTAGATGAAGAAAATTGAAGAATGAAAGTGTTTGTAGGTGTTTTTGGTCGTTGGTGTATGGATTAGATATAAAGGATATGTAATTTTGTTTTCATGTAAATAAGTCATGAATGATTACTCATATTTTTGTAATTTTATGAGATATTTCATGCTAGTTGCCAAATGATGGTTCCCACATGTGTTAGGTGACTCACATGGGCTGCTAAGAGCTGATCATTGGAGTGTATATACCAATAGTACATATATCTAAAAGCTGTGTATTGTACGAGTACGAATACGGGTGCATACGAGTAGAATTGTTGATGAAACTGAACGAGGATGTAATTGTAAGAATTTTTGTTAAGTAGAAGTATTTTGATAAGTGTATTGAAGTCTTTCAAAAGTGTATAAATACATATTAAAACACTACATGTATATACATTTTAACTGAGTCGTTAAGTCATCGTTAGTCGTTACATGTAAGTGTTGTTTTGAAACCTTTAGGTTAACGATCTTGTTAAATGTTGTTAACCCAATGTTTATAATATCAAATGAGATTTTAAATTATTATATTATCATGATATTATCATGTATGAATATCTCTTAATATGATATATATACATTAAATGTCTTTACAACGATAATCGTTACATATATGTCTCGTTTAAAAATCATTAAGTTAGTAGTCTTGTTTTTACATATGTAGTTCATTGTTAATATACTTAATGATATATTTACTTATCATAGTATCATGTTAACTATATATATATCCATATATATGTCATCATATAGTTTTTACAAGTTTTAACGTTCGTGAATCACCGGTCAACTTGGGTGGTCAATTGTCTATATGAAACATATTTCAATTAATCAAGTCTTAACAAGTTTGATTGCTTAACATGTTGGAAACATTTAATCATGTAAATATCAATCTCAATTAATATATATAAACATGGAAAAGTTCGGGTCACTACAATTATAACTTTATTTATTCCCCATATTTTTGTTTGGTAGTGAAACACTAAGCATTATAAATTTATATATTCTTCACTAGATAATACAACACCTTATCACGCTTGATTGTTATGATTGAGCAGAAAAAATTAATAACGTGTAGTAGCGTATAGCATTGGGTTTGGTTTGGAGAGGTAACCGAAATAAGAGTGCGTTTTAGAGTATTCAAAGGTGGTGTCCGGGTTGGTGGTAACAGAAGCAATTGGCACTTATCATTCGTTAAATTACAGTAGTAACCATCTACTATGATCGAAGTTAATGGTTGTTTGATGATTCACAATGAGAAACAAACAGAAAATAGTTAAAGGTGGTGGTGACAGTTTAGTTCAACAAGGAACAAGTCTGTAGCAGCAGTACACGAGGGTTTATGGTGGTAGTCACGTGATTTGGGCTGTGCTATCATAAAACCATGGTAACAGCAATGGTTCAGTTGAATTGAGTTTCACATGGTAGTAACATTAGCAGCTCGAGGTGATGATGTTGGGTGCGGTTTGTTTTGGTGACCTTCGATAATTAACATGAGGTTAAAGGATTAGAAGACAAAACCAGCGATGGCAGAAATCTTGTGATGTCTTCGAACTGTTTTGGTGGTCATTCGAAGGTAATGATCTCGAGTAGAATCAGAAGTATTATCGAGTTATATGAGGGTGTCGGTGGTGGTTTAATTGTAACAAGAAAATATAAATAGAATGTAGTAGCAGACATTGTTATAGCCGTGGATTGTGATGGTGATGAGCTAGGTTCACGATTGGAGAATGTGGTGTTAGGGTGGTTCGAGATGGAAGTGTAAAGTGATTGTAGGGTGGTTATGAGTTGTTGAAAGTGGGTTGTTTAATTCACGAAATATTGAGTTAATTGAACGTGTCTGAGTGATGTACCAATTATAATACTTACGTTCGATCCTAATTTGTTTACATTCAGCTAGATTGAGACGTGTAACTAAAGCAGACAAGAAGTACAAGTAGTTATGTAGCAGATGAAGAAAAATTGTTAAAGCAAATAATTAAGTCCACGAAATTTGGTTGCATATGGGATCTTGATTCGATTTAGAGATCAGAAACAAGATTTACATTAGTGTGATTGTGATAGAGAATTGATTTGGAATGTAGTCGACAGAATAAAATAAAAAATATATATAAAGCAGATTTTATAAGAAGGAAAACAGATTCGTTTATATCTAATTTTTATTTCCTATAACTAATAAACATTAATAATTAATATATATACATAAATAATAATATTACCAATTAATATTAATAATAATCTCTATTACTAATATATTCTTATTAGTAATAATACTAATACTAATGATCTATATATATATATTTTTAAAAATATTAATAAATAAAGTGATATTGATAATATTAATAATAACAATAAATAACAATGATACTAATAAGATACTAATAATCACATTAATGTTAATTAATAAGTTTAATAATAAGAATGATAACAATAATAATCATAATATTTATAACTCTTAATAATAATTATATTAACAATAATTATAATATTAATACTTAATAACAACAATTATAATAACTGATAATACATAATTTACAATTATAATATATTCAATAAACTAATATAGGTATTGAGATTAGTATTGTATTAGTAATTAATAATGATAGTTATTATGTTAACTATATTCTTAACTTGTATTTACATTTAATATATACAACTTATTTATTTTATAACTTATTGTACTTATTTAATTTTAATGTTTAAATTATATTTTATAATTTCTATTTATTATATATACTCACATTTATATATATATATATATATATATATATATATATATATATATATATATATATATATATATATATATATATATATACATATTTATTTATATATATATATATATATATATACATATTTATTTACAAGCAATTGTTCGTGAATCATCGGGATTAGTCAAAGGTCAAATGTATACATGATCACAGTTCAAAGTTTTTGAAATTTAGTTTAACAGACTTTGCTTATCGTGTCAAAAACATTCAAAGATTAAGTTTAAATTTGGTCGGAAATTTCCGGGTCGGCACAGAGTAAGTGTGTGTAAAATGAGAATGAGATCAAGTGTGAAATGGGTGAATGAGGCTTGGTATTTATAGTGGTGATGGGTGGTTTAGGCTGTGGGTACATGGGGGGGGGGACAAGGGGACACCTTTTTTCTTTTTGCTTAGTGGTGGTCTAAAGGTGGTGCTTGTTGTTAGGGTCCTATGCAGCATGTGTGGTAATGGTTAACAAAAATGCTGGCATGTTGGCTCATATTAATGGGTTTTTGTCCTACTTCTTAATGGGTCATAATCCATTTAAAATTGGGCTAACTAAAAAGTCCAATAGCTAGAGTAGGGTGGGCTTAAGTTCAACAAGGTAGAAAGTCCAACAAGACTAACTAGTGTGCATTAGTAAATTACTAAGCATAATTAAGCAACTAATAAACCAAGTAATTATCATTATAAAATAACAATTAGTATTATGTAGTTATAATATTCTAATTATAACAAAAGTTAAACGTGTACCAAAATACATAGCTCGTTCCAAACGTCAAGTGACACTAACGGTCATAAAAGCATTCGAGGATAAAGTAAAGTAACTAAGTACTTAATAACACGTTTTAAAATATAAACAAAAGTAATCAATCATGAATAAAGATCCCAGAACAAAATCTAACACAGTATGCACAAATACGCAGTTTCTTGAAAATAATAAACACAGATATAAGTTGAAAAACTCGGGTCGTTACATTACCCACATGTTAAAGAAAATTTTATCCCAAAATTTTAAGCTGAGGTAGACGGTAGAGTTGTGAAGAGGTGAGGATACTTCTGCTTCATTTAATCCTCCCACTCCCAAGTAAACTCGGGTCATCGTTTTGCATTCCATCAGACTCGGACTGTGACAACCCGAAAATTTCTGACCAAATTTAAACTTTATCTTTAAATGATTTAATGTTTCTGACACGATAAGCAAAGTCTGTTATATTGATTCTCAAATTTTTTGAACTAATATTATATATTCAGTTAACCTTTGACTATTGACCGACGATTCACGAACATCTATTTGTAAATAGATATATATATATATATATATATACATACATATATATATATATATATATATATATGTATATATATATATATATATACAATAAGTTGAAATATTAATTATTAAAATTAATTATAAATAACTTGTAATGTGTATTTAAAAACTGATTTATGTATATTAAATAAAGATATATACATATATATAATTTCAAGTTATTTAGTAAATGATAGTAACATTCGTTTGTTGATTCGATTGATATTTAGATAAGTGAACTAAAATGTTTAAGATGAACAAGTAAAACACTAATTTGCTACAGTATTTTCGAATTGCTACAGTACTCAAAATGCTACAGTGTTTTCGAAAATCACTATTTGCTACAGTAACTTTGCTACAGTAAACACTATTTCAAAATGAAAATGTATATATATATATATATATATATATATATATATATATATATATATATATATATTTTACAAGGTGATAAAATAAAATATCAACTTAATCTTAAAACGATTTGATTTAAAAATATTATTAAAAATATATTAATAAATAACGAGACGTTGATTTATAGAAGCAAATGACCACAACACTCAAATGAATAAGTTACATTTCAATTAGAATAATTATTGATGAAATAAGTCTAATTATCGATAAAGGTACAAGTCGCAAAAGGTAAATTACTAGTTTTCTAAGCGTACGAAAATGTGTTCGAGAAACCGGAACCGGGACATAAGTCGAGTGACAACGTACGAGTCATCAGAATGAAAATTACAAGTTAACTATGCACGTGAATTTAATATAATATATAATTAATTATATAAATTAAATATATTATAAATATAATTAAATAACATGCCGATGAACAAAGAAACAAAACAGATGTGAGCTGGAACTGGGGCTCATGTGATCGCATGGGTTCCCCTCACATTCCCCATGCGATCGCATGGATGCTGGGGACAGAAGACATCTATAAAACTCGATCAGTTTTGGCCATTTCATTTCATCAATCTCAATCTCTCTGTCTCTTTATATTATTATTATTATAATAATAATAATAATAATAATAATAATTATTATTATTATTATTATTATTATTATTATTATTATTAATATTATTATTATTAATTCTAATATTATTATTAGAAATATTAGTAGTATTATTAATTTGTATTATACATAAAATACTACGACGAGGTCATGAGCATGTCACTTTCAAAACTGGTTTTCGAACGGGATAGAGCTAAGAAAACTATGGGTTATAGCTATGGAGGTTATGGGTAATGTTCATGGGTATTTTTCGCAAGACAAACCTAGTGTTTATCATCTCTGTTGTATCTACGTACTTTTTTGCAATATTGAATCACAATATTGATACGTAAGCAATTACACAAGCACGCAACATGTCCTCCAGACTTTGAATCATGAGCTCGCTTTTTCTGTCAGTTTGCGGGTGATATGCCGTACTCATATCTAAACGTGTTCCCAAAGCGTCTTGTAAAGAACGCCAAAAACTAGAAGCGAAACGGGCATCTCGGTCTGAAATAATCGATAAGGGTACACCGTGATGAGATACAACTTCCTTTACGTATAGCTGCGCCAGTCTCTCTATCGTATCAGTTTCCTTCATGGCTAGGAAGTGAGCAGATTTGGTAAGACGGTCGATAATTACCCAGATGGTATCATAACCGCCTACCGTCTCCGGTAACTTCGTGATGAAGTCCATCGTTATTCCTTCCCACTTCTATTGCGGGATCTCAGGTTGTTGAAGTAAGCCGGATGGCCTCTGATGTTCGGATTTGATCTTAGAACAGGTTAAACACTTTCCAACATATGTTGCAACATCCTTCTTAAGGTTTGGCCACCAATACTGCTCCTTGAGATCGTGGTACATCTTACCAGCTCCTGGATGAATCGAATACCTTGACTTGTGGCCTTCGTCTAGAATAAGGCTTCGTAGATCCCGATAACTAGGCACCTAAATTCTTCTGACAAAGTATCGGAGTCCAGTCTCCTTAACATCGAATCGAGAGGCGAGAACGTTCAAATGCTCCTGAGAAATATTATCCTCTTTGAGAGCCTCATCTTGAGCTACGCAGATCTAGCCATTGAGATTCGTGTGAATGGTGATGTTCAAGGCGTGGACACGAAGAGGTACCATTCTCTCCTTTCGGCTCAAGGCATCAGCTACAACATTTGCCTTGCCATGATGGTAACGAAGTTCACAATCATAGTCGTTCAGCGTCTCGATCCACCGTCGCTGTCTCATGTTCAGCTGCTTCTGATCGAATATGTGTTCGAGGCTTTTGTGGTCGGTGAAGATAGTGCTCTTGGTTCCATAAAGATAGTGTCTCCACAGTTTGAGCGCAAAGACGAAAGCTCTAAACTCGATATCGTGAGTTGTGTAGTTTCGCTCGTGAACCTTCAGTTGTCGGGAGGCGTAGGCAATAACCTTCTTCTGTTGCATCAATACACACCCAAAACCTTGTCGGGAGGTGTGACGATCCGGAAATTTCCGACTAAATTTAAACTTAATCTTTATATGATTTCGATATGATAAGCAAGATATGTAATGTTGAGTCTATAAAATTTTGAAACGATGTTCATATATTCAATTGACCTTCGACTGCTCTCGACGATTCACGAACAATTATTTGTAAATAAATACATATATAATTAAATGTATATATAAATAATAATTTGGAATATTATTTGAAATATTATACGATTTAATGGTAAGAAATAAATATGTAAAATAATATGCGATGTAATAAAATTTATTATGTTATTAAATTTATATATAGATATATAGATATTTATATTTATATATAATAATACTTGTAAATATATAAATTGTTTAAAAAGATATAATTATTATAATTATTTATTTAAACTTTTTAATTAAGATTGGTTATATATATAGAAAGAGCATATATCAAAGATAAATGATTTTGAGCTTAATTGATAAACGTCGGTAACACTCGGTTGATGTTTTGTTAGTTTTAATATAGATATTGTACATGTTCATGAAGAATTGAAATAAAAGTTGGAGTGTAAATTGATTACGAAGATTTTAGATTTGTCAAAGATATTTTTACCTTTTTAAGATTAAATATTAGCACTCCGTACATATAAATTGGAACAGAAAATAAATAATTATTGAATCTTTTTGATCAGGTTTCAAACAGTTAATGAGTGAAATAATTAATTATATTTAATCTAAAAGTTTGAGATTTTTAGGAACACTTTTATATTTTAACTGTTTAGCAATGGACACGATATTATACTCCGTGAATTAGATGTCGACACATAAATATCCAAATTTAAGACTAGTGATGTTTAGTACACGTTTCTTTGATTTTAAGATGAGATATTTTATTATTATAGATCATGCATTGTCAAACCACTATCCACAAATTGAATATTTAAAGAAAGCTTACTGTTATTGATTGGTACGGTTTCATAAATCTTTATCAATCTAAATCCTATATACATGATATATATATACATGTACAGATAGATTAAGATAATCACACACCTTCTTTATTGTTTTATTCTTCATGAGACCCATTTATATACATACTTATATATCGTGATATTTTCATCAAGTATTTCAATCACCTGTCATCTTCGTCACCTCCAATAACCACCATCAAACACCGTCGGCCACCTCGCACACACTTCATCGGGTCACCACTAAAATTCATCACTATAACCACCACCTTTCATCCCTCTATTCATGTCTCTCTTCCCCTCTCTCCTTTGAAAACGACCACGAATACCTTCATTACTTATCTACGGTTGCTATCATCGCTATTGTACTCGAACTCAAACCAAACTATTCCACCACCCTAATCACCCCCATCATGAAACGCCACACCACAGGATAGCATCTTCCTCGTCAAAAGTTACTGTTGCTACCTAGTTGTTTCTGTTTCTTTTTCGCTGCAAAACCACCTTCCATCCACCATCTCACTCTCTCCACCTATACCTCTCTCTCCTAATCCTTGTCACCAAGAACCGCCGCAAACCACCTCCACCATCATCGCCTTATATAACACCAACTAACCACCATCATAACCCACCGAAACAGTTACTTTCGTTGCTGAGTTGCAGCTCACGAAAACCCAGACAAATCGGTTGCTCACTACTATTTTCGCTGCAGTTTATGCTTCGGTTCTGCAACAAACAAATTATTAACAATGATGATTAGATGATGCCGTGTAATTAATGATAATGATATATGATGTGGATGATGACATGAAGATTGCTTATAATGATGATGATGGACCGTGATACACGAAGATGATGATGAACAGTGACAATAATGATCCACTGTTACGATGAAGAAACAAGATTTAATTCGACGATATATTGATGATCACAGCGATAAAAGTAATAAAGATTAGAGACGGTATTATGATGAATATTAAATAGGTTTTGTGGAGAAGACGATAGTTAGTGATGGGTTAAACATATATGTAAGGTTTATAAAATCAGATGTGAGCTAGTAGCTCAGTGGTTTTGGAGGAGTAATGATGAATGCGAGGTCCAGGGATCGAACCTAGCCAGCTACTTGAATTTTTTTTTATTTAAATAGAAGCTGCTGGGCTGAATACTTCTGTTTCCATGTTGGGCCGAATTATATACGGATCGATTTAATACAGTGGGCTACGGAGTGGGCTTCACACATATTTCGTATTGGACCGTGAACTAGCTTATGTAGTTGGGCCACCATATTTAATCTGTTGGGCCAGTTGATAGCATAATAAATATAAATGGGTGACGAGCTATTTAAGAAAAGTAGGTAACAGAAGAGTGGTTAAGAGTGTTGTGGGTCAAAGGAGAGGTCATGGGTTCGAGTCCCATTCGCGACAGTTTTCTTTTTAAGGCTTCTTTGAGGTAGTTTCCATATTAAAAATTATTATTATTATCATTATTATTATTATTATTAGTTAGTATTATTATTGTTAATGTATGTATTATTATATTTAACATGTTTAGGATCATTGTTAGTATTATTTATTAGTTATTATGAGTATTATTAATATTAATCTAAGTATTTTTATCATTAATATTAGTATATTAGGAGTACCCTTTAACATTCATTATAGTATTATTAATTATGAACACTAAAAATTCTATTTAAAAACGATAATTATTATTAAACTTACCATTATTATTGAAAATGCTATCTTTTGCTAAAACTATTATTTTTACTTTATCATTATTAATAAAATTACCATTGTTACTAAAACTACTATTATCAGTATTATTATTATCCTTAAACTAGTATTACTACAATTGATAATTTTACAAAACGAACGATATATACACATATATAAATACAGATATATTTACTAAAGAAAGTATACTAGTACTACATAAAATTTCATTTTAACTAGTAACATTAATTAAATATCAAATAAGTATTATAATGTAAAGTAAGTATTAATAAAGTTATATATATAAGAACATTAATCTTAATACATAAAGTAATAGATATACACTTGTTTGATTACGATTATATATTTTAATATATACACAAATGATATAGGTTCGTGAATCCGAGGCCAGCCCTATACTTGTTCAATGTCGTCATATGTATTTTTACTACAAAATACATTAGGTGAGTTTCATTGATCCCTTTTTACTCTTTACATTTTTGGGCTGAGAATACATGCAAATGTTTTATTAACTATTTTACAATAATTATATGCGTGAGTTTCATTTGATCCCTTTTTACTCTTTACATTTTTGGGCTGAGAATACATGCAAATGCTTTATTAACTGTTTTACAATATTTATATGCGTGAGTTTCATTATTCCCTTTTTAAATGCTTTTGCAATATATATTTTTGGGTCTGAGAATACATGCGCTGCTTTTATAAATGTTTTACGAAATGGACACAAGTGATCGAAACTACATTCTATGGTTGGATTATCTAATCGAATATGCCCTTTTTATATAGTCTGGTAATCTAAGAATTAGGGAACAAAAACCCTAATTGACGCGAACTCTAAAGATAGATCTATCGGGCCCAACAAGCCCCATCCAAAGTACCAGATGCTTTAGTACTTCGAAATTTATATCATGTCCGAAGGAGGATCCCTGAATGATGGGGATATTCTTATATGCATATTGTGAATGTCGGTTACCAGGTGTTCAATCCATATGAATGATATTTTTGTCTCTATGTATGGGACGTATGTTTATGAGAAATGGAAATATGAAATCTTGTGGTCTATTAAATTTATGAAATGATTATTTATGTTAAACTAATGAACTCAC
Source organism: Rutidosis leptorrhynchoides (assembly GCF_046630445.1). NCBI lineage: Eukaryota > Viridiplantae > Streptophyta > Magnoliopsida > Asterales > Asteraceae > Rutidosis > Rutidosis leptorrhynchoides. The sequence goes on along the minus strand of NC_092342.1, from coordinate 17,322,643 downwards.
CAACCTTTTGGTTGACACTTTAAAGCATGTTTATTCTCAGGTATGAAAGAAGTCTTCCGCTGTGCATTTGCTCATTTTAGAGATATTACTTGGAGTCATTCATGACATATTTTAAAAGACGTTGCATTCGAGTCGTTGAGTTCATCAAGATTAATATTAAGTCAATTATAGTTAGATATATTATGAAATGGTATGCATGCCATCAACTTTCGATGTAATGAAATATTGTCTTTTCAAAAACGAATTCAATGTTTGTAAAATGTATCATATAGAGGTCAAGTACCCCGCGATGTAATCAACTATTGTGAATCGTTTATAATCGATACGGACTTCGTCCGGATGGATTAGGACTTGTCCTTTCAGTTGGTATCAGAGCGGTGGTCTTAGCGAACCAGGTCTGCATTAGTGTGTATAACTGATAAGACGTTAGGATGCATTAGTGAGTATGGACTTCGACCGTGTCTGCATGTCAAAAGTTTTGCTTATCATCCGTGTCGAAAATCATCTACTTATCGTCCTTAGAAAATTACCTGATTATCATTCTTAGTCTAGACACATCTTACTGCAATGATTGCATGATTAGTGTATAGACAAAATTCGTATCTTAGCATATCTGTTACTGTAGACTTTGCCTGACAACTTCTGTAGATTCCTCCGTAACTTATGGAATTTTAGTATTATATATGCATATGTAAATTATGTATTGTAGGGTACTAATCTACATCCTATAATCTATTTCTTATCGAAAATCCTTCATCTGATCGTACGAGACAAATCCCTCAACCAGTTCGAGTCCCTCAGATTCCGATAGCTATTCCGATAGTTATTCCGACAGCTATTCCGATATGGATTTCCACTCGAACTCCGAAAGTAGCATAACCAAAATGAATCAACTAATTCATATGATGAGTTCGTACTCTATTAAATCAATAGAGACGCGCAGAAGGTAATCCCTTCCAACAGCCGAATTCACCTCTTAACAATGAACCTGAAGCGTTTACCGGCGAACCTGTTCGAGACACCATTTTCAGTCTCATTTCCAGGGTAACTCAACAAGATTATATTCTATCCGCAATTCTGAACCTTATTCATCCGCTCGTTCCGACCGACAATCATCCCGAAGTAATACAAGAAGTCAATGAACCTCGCGCTCTAGTAATCAATTTGGAGAATATGGTGCAAAACGTACCAGCTTCAGCAACATCACCAGCACCAACATCAATACCAGTACCACCAACAAATCAAGTTCACATCATACATCTCAACATCTAATTATGTACCTCGAGCATAATCATAAATCTGCGAATCGTTCTACATCATTTATTTTCATTCGACATGACGATTATGTAATCTTCAATGTTTTAGAGATTATATATTCTAGTTCTAAACGGTAAATCAAATGAGATTAATATTATATTAACTCATTAAATCTATGAATACATCTGAAGAAAATATATATGTATATATATTTTCATAAAGATTGTAATTAAAAATTCTCTTGTACAAACTGTTAATGGTGAAAATATTTTAACGGGTAGGTAATACCCGAGGAATATTTAAATTTCACATTAATAAGTTACATTGTACGTTCTTCTAATCTGATTCAATAGTCATTTACTATCCTACTTGCAACCACAACTATACGAATCCATTCATCATAGAATAACTATTTTCATTCAAATTCAAATTTCCTATTAGGATTTTGATATATCAGAATCCAACAAGTAGCATAATGAAGAAAAAATGGACACAATAAAAATTGATTAGAAACACACTAATTAACAATATGAAATTTTGTTAAGAATCCACGCTAACAAAATCCTAGCTAACTGTTCCTAGCTAACTGTTAATTCCGTATTACATTTTATTTATCGCAATTTAATTATCGCAATTTATTTTATCACAATTTAATGCTCGCAATTTTATTTAATGTTAATTAATTTCTGTTATTTACTTTACGCACTTTATTTATCGTTATTTAATTTCTGTTATTTATTTTACGCACTTTAGATATCGGGACACGTATTTAAGGTTTTGACATATCATATCGACGCATCTATATATATTATTTGGAATCACCATAGACACTCTATATGCAGTAATGATTGAGTTCTCTATACAGGGTTGAGGTTGATTCTACAATAATATATATAGTTTGAGTTGTGATCGAGTCTGAGACGTATACGGGTCACGACATGTATAAATTAATTCGAATATTATATATTAAACTATATATGAATTATTCGACTGTCAACTGTGGACTATCAACTGTAGATTAATAACATTAAACAATTAAAATAAATTAAAATATTGATTATAACATATGAAACTAAACAATTCTTCAAGTTGCCACTTGATTTCATCTTAAACCTTAATTGTACCTTGACAATTACAATCTGCATTCAAACCTTTCATGATTCTTGAAAACACCTCAATCAAGAGGATGGACCAACCGCACTTCATCTACGGAGGGAAAGATTTATGCATTTAGTTATGCACCTGGAAACTCTCGGCAACTGAGTAAAAGTTTAACACGTAGCCGCGTCAGATCCTTTGGCATTTATTAGCAAAAATAACTTTGCAATCTCTTTTCAAAGTAGTAAATTTTGTCACAGCTTCAGCAAATCAACTTCGACTTTTCGTTCGAAACAACCTTATTATCACCTTGATTATTATGTATGTTCTTTTATTGTTACCGGGGAACCTTTCATATTCCATCATATTACCATCAGCGTTTAATCATCAAAAAACACAATTCTCCTGAAACCACCTCGAATTGATAACCGATGATTCAGATATGGCTGCATTAGATGCAGAGGAAACAGTAAAATTGTAGATGGCTTAAACGGCCAAAAGTTTGATGATAAAGAAAGGAGTGTTAGGAACGCTCGATAGAAAATTTGGTACTGAAAAACAAATTGAGCTACCCATGAAGGAGACCAAGGACAAATACAAGGACCATACCCTATATTCAAAGAATCCAGAAAATTCTGGATCCGTTGAAATCTTTAGAGAATATCTTGCTCCGAAGTCATGTTAAAATCTTGCGGAAAATCTTTCTCCATCAACCATCGAACTTAGAAATTTCAAAATATCATCATCAATATCTTCGATATTTCTGAGGATATTTTCATAAATATTTTCATCCGAGATTATATACCTCTTTGTGCTATCTGTATTACATCATATTGAAAACTGTTTTAGTTTTCAATATTCTGTAACATCTAAGTATAAATTATGAATGAATTTTGTAGTGATGTTGGAAATTGATGCATGAGTTAGTATAATATAATGACACTTGATCAACGTGATTATATTATAGTAAGTCATGCTGAGTTTCTAATGGGACGTGATGATTCACAGATCATAACGTCATCATGTGCCATGTTACATAACTCTTTCATTCTACTTAACTTCTGAACATATCAAGAAGGTACATTCTTGATAGTTCTATTCTTAGTGAATCTGGTAAATTGACAAATCAAATCGTGCTAATACATTCCTTTCTGCTTGGAATACTATAATCATACGAAATTTCATACCTATGAATTCTGGACCGTTACTCGTAATAAAAGGGCAAAGAGCTCCAAAATATAAGAGAAAATATAAAGCCCAATAACAACACGGAAATTACAAATCGTGTATATCAATGTTTATCGCAACATAAAGACATGGGAGAATTAAAAACATTATGATCCCAAGGGCGAAGTAGAAGAAAGCAGATTCCTCTGGTGGAAGTTGGAAAAGGAGAATGGTTGTTGTAATAGTAAGAATAAGAACAAGGATCAGAACACGGTTAAGCATTTTCATAAACCTTTTGAATTTGGGAATTGAGTATAGAAGTGGTGAAAATAAATGGAACGGAAAAGGGTAAATTTGTAAAGGAAATATCAGACGTAGTAATCGGGGCAGATCATCGCATTTAATTATAGAGATCTTAATTTCCATAAATCCCGAAGAATCAGATCTTATAGATTTTCAAGATTTTCTTTTAAATCCCTTGAATTTCGGAATTTAAATGTGACTACGTCAAAAGCTAAGGCGAAGCTTTATTTTCTCAATTCACTCTTTTGTGATAGCTTCATTCGTACGCTTCACATAATCGAATCATGCTATCCATATTGATCAATAATAATAAAACTCTATTCATCAACTCATATTCGTCATGAAAACATTTTTAGTGTTAGCCATAACCACCTCACTCAAATTTCGGGACGAAATTTCTTTAACGGGTAGGTACTGTGACGATCCGGAAATTTCTGACTAAATTTAAACTTAATCTTTATATGATTTCGATATGATAAGCAAGATATGTAATGTTGAGTCTATAAAATTTTAAAACGATGTTCATATATTCAATTGACCTTCGATGCTCTCGACGATTCACGAACAATTATTTGTAAATAAATACATATATAATTAAATGTATATATAAATAATAATTTGGAATATTATTTGAAATATTATACGATTTAATGGTAAGAAATAAATATGTAAAATAATATGCGATGTAATAAAAATTATTATGTTATTAAATATATATATAGATATATAGATATTTATATTTATATATAATAATACTTGTAAATATATAAATTGTTTAAAAAGATATAATTATTATAATTATTTATTTAAACTTTTTAATTAAGATTGGTTATATATATAGAAAGAGCATATATCAAAGATAAATGATTTTGAGCTTAATTGATAAACGTCGGTAACACTCGGTTGATGTTTTGTTAGTTTTAATATAGATATTGTACATGTTCATGAAGAATTGAAATAAAAGTTGGAGTGTAAATTGATTACGAAGATTTTAAATTTGTCAAAGATATTTTTACCTTTTTAAGATTAAATATTAGCACTCCGTACATATAAATTGGAACAGAAAATAAATAATTATTGAACCTTTTTGATCAGATTTCAAACAGTTAATGAGTGAAATAATTAATTATATTTAATCTAAAAGTTTGAGATTTTTAGGAACACTTTTATATTTTAACTGTTTAGCAATGGACACGATATTATACTCCGTGAATTAGATGTCGACACATAAATATCCAAATTTAAGACTAGTGATGTTTAGTACACGTTTCTTTGATTTTAAGATGAGATATTTTATTATTATAGATCATGCATTGTCAAACCACTATCCACAAATTGAATATTTAAAGAAAGCTTACTGTTATTGATTGGTACGGTTTCATAAATCTTTATCAATCTAAATCCTATATACATGATATATATATATACATGTACAGATAGATTAAGATAATCACACACCTTCTTTATTGTTTTATTCTTCATGAGACCCATTTATATACATACTTATATATCGTGATATTTTCATCAAGTATTTCAATCACCTTTCATCTTCGTCACCTCCAATAACCACCATCAAACACCGTCAGCCACCTCGCACACACTTCATCGGGTCACCACTAAAATTCATCACTATAACCACCACCTTTCATCCCTCTATTCATGTCTCTCTTCCCCTCTCTCCTTTGAAAACGACCACGAATACCTTCATTACTTATCTACGGTTGCTATCATCGCTATTGTACTCGAACTCAAACCAAACTATTCCACCACCCTAATCACCCCCATCATGAAACGCCACACCACAGGATAGCATCTTCCTCGTCAAAAGTTACTGTTGCTGCCTAGTTGTTTCTGTTTCTTTTTCGCTACAAAACCACCTTCCATCCACCATCTCACTCTCTCCACCTATACCTCTCTCTCCTAATCCTTGTCACCAAGAACCGCCGCAAACCACCTCCACCATCGTCGCCTTATATAACACCAACTAACCACCATCATAACCCACCGAAACAGTTACTTTCTCTGCTGAGTTGCAGCTCACGAAAACCCAGACAAATCGGTTGCTCACTACTATTTTCGCTGCAGTTTATGCTTCGGTTCTGCAACAAACAAATTATTAACAATGATGATTAGATGATGCCGTGTAATTAATGATAATGATATACGATGTGGATGATGACATGAAGATTGCTTATAATGATGATGATGGACCGTGATACACGAAGATGATGATGAACAGTGACAATAATGATCCACTGTTACGATGAAGAAACAAGATTTAATTCGACGATATATTGATGATCACAGCGATAAAAGTAATAGAAGATTAGAGACGGTATTATGATGAATATTAAATAGGTTTTGTGGAGAAGACGATAGTTAGTGATGGGTTAAACATATATGTAAGGTTTATAAAATCAGATGTGAGCTAGTAGCTCAGTGGTTTTGGAGGAGTAATGATGAATGAGAGGTCCAGGGATCGAACCTAGCCAGCTACATGAATTTTTTTTATTTAAAAGAAGCTGCTGGGCCGAATACTTCTGTTTCCATGTTGGGCCGAATTATATACGGATCGATTTAATACAGTGGGCTACGGAGTGGGCTTCACACATATTTCGTATTGGACCGTGAACTAGCTTATGTAGTTGGGCCGCCATATTTAATCTGTTGGGCCAGTTGATAGCATAATAAATATAAATGGGTGACGAGCTATTTAAGAAAAGTAGGAAACAGAAGAGTGGTTAAGAGTGTTGTGGGTCAAAGGAGAGGTCATGGGTTCGAGTCCCACTCGCGACAGTTTTCTTTTTAAGGCTTCTTTGAGGTAGTTTCCATATTAAAAATTATTATTATTATTATTATTATTATTATTAGTTAGTATTATTATTGTTAATGTATGTATTATTATATTTAACATGTTTAGGATCATTGTTAGTATTATTTATTAGTTATTATGAGTATTATTAATATTAATCTAAGTATTTTTATCATTAATATTAGTATATTAGGAGTACCCTTTAACATTCATTATAGTATTATTAATTATGAACACTAAAAATTCTATTTAAAAACGATAATTATTATTAAACTTACCATTACTATTGAAAATGCTATCTTTTGCTAAAACTATTATTTTTACTTTATCATTATAAATAAAATTACCATTGTTACTAAAATTACTATTATCAGTATTATTATTATCCTTAAACTAGTATTACTACAATTGATAATTTTACAAAACGAACGATATATACACATATATAAATACAGATATATTTACTAAAGAAAGTATACTAGTACTACATAAAATTTCATTTTAACTAGTAACATTAATTAAATATCAAATAAGTATTATAATGTAAAGTAAGTATTAATAAAGTTATATATATAAGAACATTAATCTTAATACATAAAGTAATAGATATACACTTGTTTGATTACGATTATATATTTTAATATATACACAAATGATATAGGTTCGTGAATCCGAGGCCAACCCTATACTTGTTCAATGTCGTCATATGTATTTTTACTACAAAATACATTATGTGAGTTTCATTGATCCCTTTTTACTCTTTACATTTTTGGGCTGAGAATACATGCAAATGTTTTATTAACTGTTTTACAATAATTATATGCGTGAGTTTCATTTGATCCCTTTTTACTCTTTACATTTTTGGGCTGAGAATACATGCAAATGCTTTATTAACTGTTTTACAATATTTATATGCGTGAGTTTCATTATTCCCTTTTTAAATGCTTTTGCAATATATATTTTTGGGACTGAGAATACATGCGCTGCTTTTATAAATGTTTTACGAAATGGACACAAGTGATCGAAACTACATTCTATGGTTGGATTATCTAATCGAATATGCCCTTTTTATATAGTCTGGTAATCTAAGAATTAGGGAACAGAAACCCTAATTGACGCGAACTCTAAAGATAGATCTATCGGGCCCAACAAGCCCCATCCAAAGTACCGGATGCTTTAGTACTTCGAAATTTATATCATGTCCGAAGAAGGATCCCGGAATGATGGGGATATTCTTATATGCATATTGTGAATGTCGGTTACCAGGTGTTCAATCCATATGAATGATATTTTTGTCTCTATGTATGGGACGTATGTTTATGAGAAATGGAAATATGAAATCTTGTGGTCTATTAAATTTATGAAATGATTATTTATGTTAAACTAATGAACTCACCAACCTTTTGGTTGACACTTTAAAGCATGTTTATTCTCAGGTATGAAAGAAGTCTTCCGCTGTGCATTTGCTCATTTTAGAGATATTACTTGGAGTCATTCATGACATATTTCAAAAGACGTTGCATTCGAGTCGTTGAGTTCATCAAGATTAATATTAAGTCAATTATAGTTAGATATATTATGAAATGGTATGCATGTCATCAACTTTTGATGTAATGAAATATTGTCTTTTCAAAAACGAATGCAATGTTTGTAAAATGTATCATATAGAGGTCAAGTACCCTGCGATGTAATCAACTATTGTGAATCGTTTATAATTGATACGGACTTCGTTCGGATGGATTAGGATGGGTCCTTTCAGGAGGCATCGCAATACACAACTAAGTCATCACTGCCTTCGGGAAGGGATAAGATAGGGGCGGTGGTTAACTTCTGCTTCAGTGTTTGGATTGCCGAATCTTGCTCGGTTTCCCAAACGAACTTCTTCCCCTTATGAGTTAACGCGGTCAAAGGACGTGCAATCAGAGAGAAACCTTCGATGAATCTTCGGTAATAACCGGCGAGGCCCAAAAATTGGCGGAGAGTAGGAGTAGTGGGGGTTTCCCACTTGCTGATGGCTTCGATCTTTGCGGGATCGACTTTGATACTATGATCGCTCACGATATGACCAAGGAATTGAACCTCCTTCAACCAAAATTCACACTTGGAGAATTTGGCATAGAGTTGCTCTTGTCTCAAGAGTTCAAGTACGAGTCGAAGATGTTGCTCGTGTTCTTCTTTGCTTTTGGAATAGATGAGGATATCATCTATGAAGACGATAACAAAGTTGTCCAGGTATGGCTTGCATACGCGATTCATGAGATCCATAAACACGGTAGGTGCGTTTGTTAATCCGAATGGCATCACAAAAAACTCATAATGACCATAACGGGTTCTGAACGCAGTCTTCAGTACATTGCTCTCCTTCACCCTCAACTGGTGATAACCTGATCGCTCATTGATCTTGGAGTAACCGCTGGATCCTTGCACCTGATCGAATAGATCGTCAATTCTGGGAAGGGGATACCGATTCTTGATCGTCAACTTGTTCAGTTCACGATTATCGATACACATGCGGAAAGATCCGTCCTTCTTCTTCACGAACATAACAGGTGCGCCCTAAGGCGATGAACTCGGTCGGATAAATCCACGGTCTAGATTCCTGCAGTTGACTCTACAACTCTTGCAGTTCGGAAGGTGCAAGTCGATAAGGTGCGCGAGCTACAGGTGCAGCTCCCGACACTAGATCGATCTGGAACTCCACTGATCTCGGCGGCGGTAATCCCGACAATTCTTCTGGAAAGACATCGGAAAATTCATTCACAATTCGTACATCATCCACGCTCTTCTCCTCAGTTTCTAGCTTCTTCACATGCGCCAGAATAGCAAAATGCCCTTTTCTCATGACCTTTTGTGCCTTCATGCAACTAGTAAGGTTCAGCTTCGGGCTACATCTCTCCCCGTAAACAATTAGTAGCTCACCATCTTCGCGTGGTATACGAAGAATCTTCTCTCCACAGATAACTTCTGCTCTTACCTTGGACAACCAGTCCATACCACTATCACATCAAAGATCCCCAACTTAATGGGTATCAAATCAATCTCGAATTCCACTCCAGCTAAGCTTATAATACCTCCTCGGCCAATTTGGTCAACTTTCTCAAGTTTTCCATTGGCTACCTCAACAAGAATACTCTCGTCCAGAGGAACTAACGACCAATCTATCTTAGAGCAAAATTGTCTACATACATAACTCCTATTGGCACCAGTATCAAACAAGACAGAAGCTAATAGGTTATTGATTGTGAATGTACATGTGACCAAGTTAGGATCTTCATGGGCATCTCTGGCATTCATGTTGAAGACTCTTCCATGTGCTGGCCTGCCATCCTTCTTCTTGTTCGAACATTCATTCTTGAAGTGACCCTGCTGACCGCACTCAAAGCACTTCCTCGGTCCATTCGGGTTTGTCCTCACAGCTGGGGTGGTGATCTTACAAATTCTGCCGACGTGTCCAGTCCTTTTTCACTTCTCACACACTACGTTCGAGTATCCAATGTGATGCTTGTAGCATCTCTTACACTGAGGAAGGGTGCCTTTGTAGTTAGGATTAGGGCTAGGGGTCCTCCAGTCGTTGTTTCCCTTAAAATTCTCATGCCTCTTAGCTGGGTTCTGGTCAAAACCTTTTCCCTTACTTCCGTCCCACTTACGTTTCCCATTACTAGCTCCCAATTCCGATTTCACCTTCTTCGGCTCTTGACGGGTAATTTGATTCATCAGGGTGTGTGCCATGCGCATAGCTTCCGGGACATTCGCTGGTTTCGAAGAGGTGACATTTCCCTGGATGTCCTTGGGGAGTCCCCACATATACCGTTCCATTCGCTTGAACTCAGGAGTAACCATTGTGGGGCACATCAATGCCAACTCCAAGTACCTTCGGTTATAGCCATCAAGGTCAGTTCCTATAACCTTTAGTTCCCAAAACTCCGCTTCCATTTTCTGAATTTCGGTTCTGGGGCAGTACTCCTCGATCATAGCCCTCTTAAACTCCTCCCAGGATGTGGTAGAAGCTTCGTCGATTCCCTGAGCCTGGGCGAACGTATTCCACCAAGTCAAAGCGCCATCCGACACCGTGCAGGATGCGAACTTGGTCTTATTCACTTCGGAGCAGTTACTCACACGGAACACAGATTCCAACTTCTCAAACCATCTCGTCAGCCCAACTGGCCCTTCAATACCATTGAAATTGTGGGGCTTGCAACTCTGAAATTCCTTATAAGTGCACCTGTTCTGAACAGCTGGGTTAGCCAGTGGAGCTGGTACAGAGTTGGCATTCGCCATAGTTGCGGCTACTTGAGCAGCTATCATCTCCTCGATCTGTGCTGCAGTGGGCATTTCTCTGGGACCTTTTCTATGATGGCCCCGTTAATACACTTAACAGCTCCGTCACTTGATCCCACAGCTTGATCGAACTTTAAATGAATTTAATAAACAACATTGTATTCTTTTATTCAAAAAGTTTCCCAAAAAGGAAATTTAGCAAAATATGTAGTTTAAACAAACCCAACATATTAAATAACCAAAGTTGATATAAAATGTAGTCAACCAAACACCCACAAGTTTAAATATCCAAAAAGAGAATGCAAGTTCAATGTTTCATAAATTGTTTAACAAAATCTGCCCAAATGCATGCAGACTCTTCTAACACAGCGGAAGCATCAAATAAATCATGTACCTGTGAAAACATGCGAGTAAACTGTCAACAAAAATGTTGAGTGAATTATAGGTTTAAATAAACGTATCAACTTTAGACCACAAGATTTAAAATGTTAGAAAACATAAAACATTATTACATTATCAATGAGCCACCTGTTAACCACTTAACCATTTATTTACCCTTGCCAAACACAATATATATACACTGAACAAGTGTATCTTCAAATAAATACGAAGTACTAACTCATTCCGATTATAAATTGCTAGCGCGACTAGCTCGAAATGGGGCTGTCAAGCCCGATAGATCTATCCATAGGATTCGCGTTCACCAGTAGAAACCAGTGATTACAGTTACCAGACTAGGAAATATTTTTGTTCAACTCATAATGAATAATTTAAATTTAATTGCCACTTGTGTCTAAACGTAAAACAAAATGCATGTAATCACATCCTAAAAATACTTTAAAAAGTATGAAAAATGGGACTATAACTCACCTTAACGTAAACGAAGTAACTAAACAAAAAGTGAACACGAAACGAAGTAAAGTGATCAGGAATGATCACAACGCCGACCTATAAATAAAGCAGGTCGATATAAATAACTAACTTAGGTCAAGTCTTAGTATGATAGCTATAGTATTTGTTGTAAGTAAACATAGAACAACACTCAGTATGCTTCGGTTTGATCAGAACAGCGTAAGGACACATACTTTCTATTTTTAGAAAGTTTCTATTTTTAGCAGGTTTCCATTTTTGGAAAGTTTCTATTTTAAGAAAGTTTCTATTTTTTGAAAGTTTCTATTTTTGGAAAGTTTCCATATTTAGAAAGTTTCTATATTTGGAAAGTTTATAAGTTAGGAAAGTTTCCTTAATTAGAAAGTCAACTGAAAGTCAAAGTCAACCGAAAGTCAACTCAAAAGTCAACCTTGATCAAACATAGTCAACATTAATTTTTAAAGTATAAGTTATAATAATATAAGTTATAATGTTATGTTATTTAAAGTCATATATGTATAATCTTGTCATAACATAAGTTTAATTAAATTAAAATAAATTATTAAAGTTAACATAAGTTTAAATGATATAATTAATATAATATAAGTATTTATTTAATTAATTAATTATTAATCATAATATAAGTATTATTAATTAATAACAAATTTTAATCATATCATAAGTATTATTAATTAATAATGAATTATTAATCATATCATAAGTTTCTAAATATAATCATTAAATCATAAGTATTTAATAATTAAATCATAATTAAATAATAACTAAGCCTTATAATAATTAAATAATTAATTAATCCTTATTATAAGTCTTATTAAAATAATCTCATAACATAAGTTTAATACTTATCATAAGTATTTTTCATTAATAATAAAAGTATTATTAATCATAAGTTTAATTAAATGTTTATTTAATCAAAATGTAATTAATAAATGATATAATAAATATGTATATCATAAGTCTTAAATAATTACTTTTATATCATAAGTAATTTAATAATAATGAAAATCATTATTTATATCATAAGTCTTATTTAATAACCATAAGTTTTAATTAAAAGTTCATCGGGTCATAACTTGAACCCCGGGAATTAGTTTTCGGTGAGTCTTATATATATCTTTTCCTAACCAACCCACCCGACACATTAGTATGCTTAAGAACACCCCAAGAACATCCACCAAGTTGTGACCAATAGCCATTATTCAACTTGGAGCTTTAATCCGTTCAAAAACATGTTTTAGTCATAACGGGTGATCCGTGGCTCGGATTTCGATGACTCAAACATGAATATTCATCCAATCATCAATACTAACACACTAGTACACCCTATAGACTCTAAAAATGGTCACAAAGTCGGGCCAAACCTGAATCTATTCGTTTTTACATTTTGATTTCAATAAAACACCATTTTAATCATATCTTAAGCTCCGGGAATCGAAATAACATGAATCCGGAGGGGTTCGGCTGAAAATTGCAAGGGGGTGGGCCCCACTAGCCCAATTTTGTATTTTGGTAAAATCCTTGTGGCCCGAACGCTCGAACGAAACTCGAAACGCGAAAACACTATTACGCGATTAAATAATCGGAGAGATATTAAATACGCGATGAAAAATATATATAAACACTATATATAAATATATGATATTTTCATATCATATTTAAATAATTTAGATTTAAAAATACCAAAAGCTTGACTGTTGGTTTGAAAACCGAAAAGGTTCGCCAGATAGAAATACACGATTCGTATAAACGTACAAATTAAAATATGAATACAAATATTCATTTAACACATAATAATTAATATATTATTACTAAAATAATAATATAGGTCATGGAAATGACGTGGCATGAAAAACAATTAACGGGCGTTAAATAATAAATAGTAAAAGATAACGAAAAAAGTAGGGTCGTGACAGTACCTTCCCGTTACGGAAATTTTGTCCTGAAATTTAAGCAGGTGTAGGGGTTGACTCGGCATCTGGGAACAAATGTGGGTACTTCTGCCTCATCTGATCTTCACGCTCCCAAGTGAACTCAGGACCGCGTCTGGCATTCCATCTAACTCGAACGATAGGAATTCTACTCTGCTTGAGAGTCTTAACCTCTCGATCCATGATTTCAACAGGTTCCTCAATAAAATGAAGTTGTTTATCAACATGAAGCTCCTCCAAAGGAATGGTTTCATCGGCCTCGGCCAAACACTTCTTCAAATTCGATACATGAAAAACGTCATGAATGACACTGAGTTCTTGTGGCAATTTTAAACGATAAGCCACGGGTCCAACTCTCTATGTGATCTCAAACGGTCCAACAAAACGAGGATTCAACTTTCCCCTTTTACCAAATCGAACCACACCTTTCCATGGTGATACCTTCAACATGACACGGTTGCCAACTTGAAATTCTATATCTTTCCTTCTCTTATTGGCATAACTCCTTTGCCGACTTCTGGCGGTTCTCAATCTTTCCTTAATCTGTACGATCTTCTCGGTAGTCTCGTGAATAATTTCCGGGCCTGTGAGTTGAGCATCTTCAACCTCATTCCAACAGATAGGAGACCTACACTTTCTAATATACAGAGCTTCAAACAGTGCAGCTTTAATACTTGCATGATGATGTGTCAAGACGTAACCTTTAAAATGTAGACAATATGCTTAATAATTAATACATAATACAGGCAACTAAAACCCGATCATGCAGTAACTAGTAAGTAAATTGACCAGTTCGATCCACAGGGAGAAGTTTATTTTATGGACTTTACAACGATTAATTATTCTAAAGGGGGATTTGTGCTTGAAGTTGTATTTTTGTTAACAAAACAGTAATTAAAATATAGTAAATAACAAGAATGAGAATGTGGTATTTACTTCTATACTTGATAAATGACAGGGATTGTTCTTTTATTATTAAAACCATTATGTGATAGTTACAATAGAGCAGTTTATATCAATTTCACAATATCTATAAACTTAAGAACTATGTTTAATCAACAGGATTCTTTCTTAGTTAAATTCACATAAAACCTAGTTTACTAAGATCACTCTAAGTAAACTACACGATTGTAAAACCTAAATATTATCCAATTACCTTCCTATACTCACATATAGATGACTAGATCACTAGGTGTTGAAGTACAAGTTATAGCCTTTGATAAATTCACATAAATCAAGTCATAACTTGTATAATTGAATTAGGATATAAAGATAGTTACAACAATGGATTTCTCGAAAGAACAAGGTGACTTAGATTGATTTAACTAACTAGACCTAACCCGGTTAAACTCACGTAAAACCTAAACTACAACAATTACTTGAGGTAATTTCATGACTATGTTGCTTTGGGACTACTTCAATTACCGGTAATAACACATAACTAAATCACTTAAACTTATGTATCTTACTGTCTAGATTACTAGTTGTATTGAAGCATAAATTGTTCACCGAGTTAACTCACATTAATAGGTTTACAATTTATGTAATTGAAGTGATGAACGAAACAATCATAGCTATGGTTCTTGTAGTTGGACTAGATGATTTAATCAATCAAACATATATGTAACTAGCATAACATCAAAGTATAGAACAATCTCAAGCCATAAATCTTACATTAAAGCAAACACACAAGGCTTTTAGCCAAACATAATCATACTAGAACTAATGAAAACAGTTAATACAAGTTGAATTCATGTTTAAAAGTTATAGAACAATGATACCAATAATGATGAATGATCCTAGCTTAATCTTGATGTTGAAAGAGTGGAGATTGGCCTTGTAGCCTTCCTTGAGCCTTGAAAAATGTATTAGAACTGAGAGAGAATGTAATAGTGAAGGTGTCTCAAGTATGTAACCAAAGCCTCTCTTAAATAGGCTCAAAAGTTAGGTAAACTGGCTAGAAAGTGATCAGATGCGCCGCATCTCTTTGGGATGCGCCTCATTTCTTTGAACCTAGTGTAATCCAACTCGATTTGGCACTCACAACTGTCGGCAGGGCAAGGGATGCGCCACTTCTGTAATAGATGCGCCGCATCTGGCTTGGATGCGCCGCATCTGAGGCTCTTTTGGTCCAGAATCTTCTGATGCTCCGCATTTAAAACATAGATGCACCGCATCTAAGAGAGATGCGCCGTATTTGGACCTGTTTTAGTAGTTTCAAGCTGTTTAACTCGTCCAATCTTCGATTTAATGTTGTTTTCCCTGTTAGTCTTCATCTATTCAATCACAATGGACTTTTACTAATATACATGAATTACAATACATACATACAACGATTACATACAAATTGATATCAAATTGGATCGAAATAATGACATTAAACATGTATGATTTTGGCGTTATCAAAATCCCTACACTTAAACCTTGCTTGTCCTCAAGCAAGACTTACAAGAAATCGAAATTTACTATAGTAAACACACACATTTAATTGAGAACACAAAAATTGGAATCACACTCACACGATATAGTACACAAGTTATTTTGGAATACAAAAACTCACGCTATATGGAACACACACTCGGATCACATTCACACTTTTTTTTTTATTTCACAAAGTAATACACGCACGTGTTTTGAGTATACACACACCTTTGGAGTACACACGCGAATTGAAATCACACCAAAGTCGAAAGGTGGGTTTTAAAGTCCCATATTTCTTGAAAATTTGGATCCTTAGGGAAATTAGGACCTTGTGAAAAACCTTTTATGTTTTGAAAATTAGTCATGTTAGTTTTTACACTAATCAAGTTTTCCGGTTTTAACCTCAAAGTCCGATTGAGGGTAACTGAAAACCGAAGCCTCATTCGGCGCTTAGCAAGCTACTCGCCCCCATGATTGAAGTATCATGGAACTTGAAACCGGATGTCCTAAAAATGGTTTTACACAATATAGTTCATAAAATAGCATAAGTTTTAGAAGAAACTATATCATGTCCAAATATTATCGGTGAACCATGAGTTTGCACACCTCAATTTGTTATGGCATATGTATGTTGATCGCGGTAAACATAGATGCAGTTGATCTTTATGGAGATCATCCATTTGGGGATTAGATTCATTAGTCTTAAAAGCTAATTTGCAATGTGCCCCTTATTGTACGAGCCAGATCCCGTCTCATGGTTAGGATTAGTCTGACCACCAAAAACCCTATTTGATGCTGAGGTGAGGTGGATTTCCAGCCGATTATAGGGATGAATTTTCAAGATTTTTCGTCAACCTACAGCTGTTCTGGACTACATCTTCTAATATTAGTTAGCAAGTGTGTCATTTTGGAAGACTTGACTTCCTTCACAATCATTACATAGATGAGCATTGGATTAGATTGTTAGAACAACAAAGTACTTGATGATTCTTTCCATTAAGAATGTGGTATAGCATGATTATCTTTTTTTATATGACTACTAGTTTTATGATTTTAACCAAAATAAATTCAATCATTTGGTTGTTTCTTAATTTGTTTTGTGATAATAATTTCGGTGTATACACCTAGTTTTAAAATCTACAAATTTTAAACAAAATTTGAATTTATGAAGATAAAAGTTCAAAAATTTTCACCATTTTTAAGCCAATTTAACCAAAATCAAAACCCGAAAGAATTTATAACTTCCTCCCCACACTTGAGTTCATGTATTGCCCTCGTTACATGAAATCAGAAAAATTTAAATTCGAGAGGGTTAAAGAGTGTATATGAGAGTTATTACTTTCAAGGTTTAAAACCAGAGTGCACGGGGTGATGGCACTGAACTGAATGCCAGCATAAGAACATCATCCATTTATTGCTATCACAAATCATTCATTAATCAAGTATGTGCTGAACTTACTGCCAGTCTTTGAAAATTTTCAGCAATTAGCACAATGCTCACCTATCACAAACCAAACATATCTCACACAAACAAATGGGGTGGTACTCCATGTACCAAAAACCCTACATTTAATTAACGAAATTATTCAAATTACAAACACCCAGAATATTATCAAGTTATTACACACCAAACATGAAATAAATTGTTTTAAAATAAACCAACATCAATCAAACCTTTTACAACTTCGTAAATCATCCCTTCATCCAGAGAAAAGTCCCCAAAAAGAGTTGTTCGGCCCAGCCTCTTCCTGGTTTTGGTCTGCCAAGTCATCATGCTGAAAAACTGAGGGATTGTGCTCCTGATAAGTAGGATTGACAGGGATGATAGCAGTTTCTTGATTAGGAGGGGGGTATGCTGGAGGGTAGGGAGGAGGATATGGATCACCCATTCGAACCCATGGTTCGTATGCAGGCCAAGGAGAGGGGAAGTAGTTAGCGGGATCGGCAGCGTATGACACGATCTGTTCATGCATCCAGTTAAGCTGATTTTGCTGCCCAACTTGAGTGTACCAAGTCTTATCATTTCCCACATCAATGTGATGTCGCAACTCCCGGTTACCTGTATCATAGTAGTCCATTACCCTTTGAGCATTTTGATCTTGATGGAGATGCAATGCTAAAAATTGTCGCTCCATGTATGTCTCCCAATCATTACCCGGTCCTGAACTACTACCAACTTGGGGTTGTGGATCTAGCTGCGATTGTGGTTGTTGCGGTTGCCTGTACTCGGGATCCACATACCTAGTTATAAGGCCGTTCGACCCCCTCATCAAGATATTTTCCCTTGTATAACTTACTTTATCAAAGGCAATCATGCATTTCTCTTCTAACCCACTTGTATTTACACGAAAATGTTCAGCAATTTTGGTTACATATTGCCCTCCCATAATCGGTGTAATCTTTTCCCTATCTTTGAGAAGGAAAGTTAGAATCATTCGTGGAATATGAATATGGGTGTGATTCATTATCGTGTGGATGTACCAGATATCCAAGTTTGTAACTTTTTCGCTACTGTCTTTTCGATAGTTTATTGTATTTGAGATGAATCTTTGGATGCATCTATGCTCGTAAGTATGAAGCTTGTTACAAGTCTGCTTGCTGGCATTATAATCACTATGGCTCATATTCTCCCACGCTGCTTTATGATTAAAAGAGGAAACATAGACTGCACATTGATTAAAGTAAGTTTGCATCAATTGGTTTGGCAAACCTTCGTAGATATCTAGTGCCCTTACAAATTGTAACAGTGTTAATGTCTGGTCTTGCCCTCCAAGCCGAAATCTCATAAAGGTATTTGATGTTGTTGAAGAATAATCAACCCTTAGTGAATGTAACAACCCGTCCTTATCCACCTGGACGAAGTCATCAACATTTGGTCCCATTGTGATGATCGACTCCAAGTAATGTCCTTAAAATGAGCAAATGCACAGCGGAAGACTTAATTCGTACCTGAGAATAAACATGCTTTAAAGTGTCAACCAAAAGGTTGGTGAGTTCATAGGTTTATCATAACAATCTTTTTAATATATTAATAGACCACAAGATTTTATAATCATAAACAAAATACACTCGCAAGTGTATGTAAAGCATTCTAAGTGGTTGAGCACTTGGTAACCATACTTAACTATTAATCAACGTCGCATATTCCCTTTATTATGAAATCTCACTACACTGTACCAAGTGTAGTCTACAAAACGAAGTACTGTGCAACCGTTGAATACTGGTCGTCCAGTCCGGTTGGGGTTGTCAGGCCCGATAGATCTATCAACAGGATTCGCGTTTACAATACCCATGTAAATAGTAGTTACCAAGCTACAGGGAAGTATGCCAGTGGTACAACTCAACGTAGAATATATTTTTAAGTACTTGTGTCTATTTCTTAAAACATTTATAAAACAGCGCATGTATTCTCAGCCCAAAAATATATATTGCAAAAGCAATTAAAAAGGGAGCAAATGAAACTCACAATACTGTATTTTGTAGCAAAATACATATGACGATACTGAACAATGCAAGGTTGACCTCGGATTCACGAACCTATATCATTTATATATATATTTATCAACACATATAATGGTAATCGAACAAGTTACATATTATTAGTAATATAATTGTTATTTTAATGTTTCATTAATAACCTCATTACATATGTTTATATTTTTATATACTTTAACTTACTAATTAATATTTATTATAAAAATATTAGTATAGTTATTGTTATTTCATAAATATATTTTAATATAGAAAGTATTTATTTGATATACTAATAATAAAAATGATAAAAATGTTACATGATAATATAATGATAATGATAATGATAATGATAAAGTGATAAATTATTAATAATAATAATAATAATAATAATAATAATAATAATAATAATAATAATAATAATAATAATAATAATAATAATAATGAGAAAAAAATAATAATAATAATAACAATACTTAAAATATCAATTAGTACCTTAAAAGCATTAAAAAGAATTTAACTGCCCGCGATGGGATTCAAACCCATGACCTCCCACTCACCCACTACAGCCTCATACCCTTCCTCCATTCGAGTTTTTCTGATTTATGATGCATATTAATTTCATTTAAACCGAATCTTCGGCCCAATTTCAGAAAAAATATACGGGCCAAGAAATCATAAAAAAAAAACGGCAGTCTATTAAGGAACTTAAATTCGGCCCAACTAGGATTTGTAATGTAACGGCCCAATTTCACAACTAATTAACCCAATCGTGTTAAATTATAAAAGGAGGTTTGTGGTTTCTCTTCTTTGTCATAGATCTCGATCCACACTCAGCCGCCATCATCAATTCACGATCATCATCTTCAATATCATTACAACATCATCATCATGTTAGCGAATTCTAACATGAAGGATAATGGTTTAATGGAGGTTGTGTGGTCTGAACCAAAACAGAAACAGGAAGACAATTGTGTTTCGGTTTTTCATCATCATATTTGCATCATCATAATACAATCATAATCATCACGGTCATCATGTGTTATTTCATGTATCATATCATCATTATTATTACTATCATCTTCCATGGTATATCTTCATCATCATATCCGTCCATTCATCATCATCTTGATTCGATTGTTTCTTTTGTTCATCGTTAAAAAACAGGAAACAGGTAAGCCGTAATAGTATTAACAGTCAAGCAGAAGAAAAGAACAAAATTATGTGCAGAGGTTATGATGTATGCCAGGTTTGCAGGTGATTAATTGGGTTGCTTGTGTTGGTGGGTTGCAAACAGAAAGAAACGGGGTAGAGGTAGTGGTAGTGGTGATTGTAAATTGGTTTCGATGATGATTTGCAGTAGCAAAATAGCATAGCAGTAGCAAGAACAAGTGGCATGGTAGCAGGCCGATCGAATATAGCAGAAGTAGTAGTGAGATAAAGCAGTAGCAGTGGTTTGCGTGGTGATAGTTCGTGGCCAAAACATGAAGAGAAGAGAGATACAGATAGAGAGAGAGAGGGAAGTGATGTTGTGGTGGTTCTTGGTGGTGATACAGGCCGAAGATGGTGGCGATGGAATGAAGGATGGTGGAGGGTTGTTCCTGGTAACGAAAACAGAAAGGACAAAGTGAAATGGTGCAGTGGTTGCTCGATGGTTATATAGTGGTGGAAGTGGGTTTGTTCGAGTGGTGTTCGTCTTGTGGGGTGACGATGGTCATGATGATCATAGGTGTGGTGAAAGCTGATTGTAGCAGGGACAGGTGGTGTTTTAAGTGGTGAGGGGATGGTTGAAGTTTTGATCAATTTGATGAAGATGGTGGTTATGGTTTTTGGATGTACACAAGAAATAGAAACAGTGAGCCTAGTTGCCTTCTTCAATGGTAGAAGTGGTGGTTTAGGGATGGCGAGATCAAGGTGGTGATGGGTGTAGGATTACCCTCGGACAGGAAGTGGAATCAAAGAAGGAAAATGGTTGTGTTGATTGTTGAAACAGAAAGAGATAGATAATAGATGGTGAGGTGGTGAGGTTCTTCTGCATATATGTGCATATGTGTATGTAATAGATATATATGTATATTATATATGTGCAGGTAAGTGCACTTGGTTAACTAAATTCCAAAGTAAAACAGTAAACGAATTTTAAAACAAAATATCTCATCACATGAATTATAAGTTAAACAGTTAGTTGCCTAAAATTTCAAAGATTTAAAAGTAGAAGTTGACACTAATTTGTACGGGATTTTGTTTGTATACTGTGATCAATTGAAATCGTTTGTACCCACTTGACATAAAGTAACTTATAATACAGATTAATAGATATGTAAAACAGATTTGGATCCTTTTTCCTTGATTTTATATATATAATTAATTTTAATAATAACAATTCTATTAGTAATTAATAATAATAATACTATAACAAATATATTTTATATATATTATCATATAATCATAATTATTAATAAGGATCATATATATATATACATATGCATTTTAATAATACTTAATTATTATTATTTTACATTTTTAATTACGCACAATTGTTCGTTAATCGTCGGGAATAGTCAAGAGGTCAATTGAATATATGAACATAGTTTCAAAGTTTTCGAGATTCAACCTAACAGACTTTGCTTATCGTGTTGAAAATACAATATCGTATCGAGAGTTTGATTTAAAATTAGTCGAATTTTTCGGGTCGTGACAGTACCTACCCGTTAAAGAAATTTCGTCCCCGAAATTTGATCGAGGTTGTCATGGCTAACAACAAGAATGTTGTTTTTTTTTATGACGAATATGAGTTGATAAATAGAGTTTCATCATTATTGAGTAATATAGATAAAACAATTCGATTATGTAAAGCGTACAAGTGAAGCTGTCACAAAAGAGTGAAATGTGGAAATAACTGTTCACCTTAACTTTTGACGTAGTAATGTTTGAATTTCAGAATTCAAGGGATTTAAAAGAAAATCTTGGAAATCTATAGGATTTGATTCTTCGGGATTTATGGAAAATTAGGATCCTCTTTAATTTAATGCGATTATCTGTCTCGATTGCTTTGTCTGTTATCTTCTCTATAAATGAACTTATTTCGTTCCATTATTTTTACCACTCCAATTCTTTCTTTCTCGATCCATACTTTCAAACGATTGTGAAAATGCTTAATCCAGTTCTGATCCTTGTCCTCATCCTTACTATCGCAACATTCATTCTCTTTTTCCAACTTCCACCAGAGGAATCTACTTTCTTCTACTTCACCCTTGGGGTTATAGTGTTGTTAATTCTCCCGTGTCTTTATATTGCGATAAACATTGATATACACGGTTTGTAATTCCCATTTTTGTGATCGGATTTATATTTTCCTTTATTCTTCGGAGCTCCATGCTCTGGTTTTCTCTTCCCGACTCCAAGTCAAGCGAATAATGGTCCAGAATTTTGTAGATATAGAGTTTCGAATGATTATAATGTTCTAAGCAGGGTGGAACGTGATAGCACGATTTGATTTTCAAATTTATCAACATCACGGAAGATAGAACCATCAAGAATACATTTTTTTGATATGTTCAGAAGTTAAGTAGAATGAAAAAGTTATGTAACATGGCACATGATAACGTTAGGATCTGTGAATCATCACGTTCCATTAGAAACTTAGCATGACTTACTGTAATATAATCACGTTGGCCAAGCGTCATTATATTATACTAACCCATGCTTCAATTCCCAACACTTCTCCACAATTCATTCATAATTCATACTTAGATTTTACAGAAGTTTCCAATATATTGGAATACAGAAAACACGAAGAGATAGAGACTTTCGGACAAGAATATTTATGAAAATATCCTCAGAAATATCGACCACCTGTAGTGACCCATGTACCGGTCTCAGACTCGATCACAACTCAAAGTACATATATTTTGGAATCAACCTCAACCCTGTATAGCTAACTCCCAACATTACTGCATATAGAGTGCCTATGGTTGTTCCGAAATATATATACATGGGTCGATATGATATGTCAAAACCTTGTATACATGTCCCGATATTTAAAGTGCGTAAAATAAATACAGAAATTAAATGACGATAAATAAAATTGCGAGAATGTAAATTGCGAGAATGTAAATTGCGATAATTAAATAGCGATAAATAAAATGTAACCAGTTAGCTAGGAACAGTTAGCTAGGAACAGTTAGCGTAGATTCTTAACAAAATTCTTCTCATAATTAAATTATTTGTTTCTAACAAATTTTATTTTTGTCCAATGTTTTCTTCATTATGCCACTTGTTAGATTCTAATAGGTCAAAATCCAATTATGAAATTGAATGAATATGGTTATTCTGCGGTGAACAGATACGTATATCGATGATTGCCGGTAGGATAGTAAATGACTGTTGATTCAGATTCGAAGAATGTACCAAGTAACTTATTAATGTGAAATCTAAATATTCCACGGGTATTACCTACCCGTTAAAATATTTCACCATTAACAGTTTGTACAGAAGAATTTTTAATTACAATCTTTATGAAAATATACATACATATGTATTTTCTTCAGATGTAATCATGGATTTAATGAGTCAACAAGATATTAAACTCATTTGATTTATCGTTAATACTAGATTACATAATCTCTAAAACTTTAGAAATTACATAATCACCATATCGAGCGAAGATATTCGATGTAGAATGATATGTAGAACGAAGATAAGGTAAATAGAATGAAACGTAGAACGATGATTATGCTGGAGGTACAGAATGAGATGTTGAGGCATGTGATATTGAAACTTGGGTTATTGGTGGTACTGGTGTCGATGTTGGTGGTACTGTTGGTGCCGGTGATGCTGCTGGTGCTTGTAAGTTTTGAACCATATTCTCCAAGGTTAGCACTCGAGCTCGAAGTTCTTTAACTTCTTCTACTAACCCTGGTTGGTTATCAGTGTGAGGTAGAGATCGGATATCTTCTCTAGTTCCGTTAATGGTAGTCTCAAGACGAAAAATTCTCGCAAAAAGGGTATAAACGGTGTTGCGAACAGGTTCGCCGGTGAGCGGGTCGAGTACTCCAAGGTTAGGTGGTAGATTCGGTTCATGATATAGAGTACCTTCTTCCCTTCTCCATAGGGTGAGTATGTCGCGAACCCACCCCCATCTTCTCCAGTAATCACGGTAGTTGATTGGTTGGTGTGCTCCCGTCACACTGTCTTCGGAGTCAGAGGAACTTAGACGATTTGTAGAGGCCATCTTTCGCGATCACAGAAAAATATTTTTGGTATGAAACGTTTAGTGACAGCAACTGATTGTTGGATGGTATTCTCAATGCATAATATGCATAGACATATATAGTACCAGGATTCCTTAAATTACGGAGAAATTTACGGGAGATATCAGGCAAAGTTTATCGTAATAGATACGCCAAGATATGAATTAGCAGATACGCCAAGATATGAATTTATCTGTACACTATCTATCAAATAAGTGCAGGAAGTCGTGTCTAGACTTAGGAATGATAAGCAGGTAATTTTCCACTAGGAATGATAAACAATACTTATAATATGCAGCTAAGGTCGAAGTCCAGACTCACTAATGCATCCTAACAACTATCAGTTAGAACTAATGCAAGACCTGGTTCGCTAAGACCACCGCTCTGATACCACCTGTAACAACCCGTCCTTATCCACCTGGACGAAGTCATCAACATTTGGTCCCATTGCAATGATCGACTCCAAGTAATGTCCTTAAAATGAGCAAATGCACAGCGAAAGACTTAATTCGTACCTGAGAATAAACATGCTTTAAAGTGTCAACCAAAAGGTTGGTGAGTTCATAGGTTTATCATAACAATCTTTTTAATATATTAATAGACCACAAGATTTCATAATCATAAACAAAATATACTCGCAAGTGTATGTAAAGCATTCTAAGTGGTTGAGCACTTGGTAACCATACTTAACTATTAATCAACGTCGCATATTCCCTTTATTATGAAATCTCACTACACTGTACCAAGTGTAGTCTACAAAACGAAGTACTGTGCAACCGTTGAATACTGGTCGTCCAGTCCGGTTGGGGTTGTCAGGCCCGATAGATCTATCAACAGGATTCGCGTTTACAATACCCATGTAAATAGTAGTTACCAAGCTACAGGGAAGTATGCCAGTGGTACAACTCAACGTAGAATATATTTTTAAGTACTTGTGTCTATTTCTTAAAACATTTATAAAACAGCGCATGTATTCTCAGCCTAAAAATATATATTGCAAAAGCAATTAAAAAGGGAGCAAATGAAACTCACAATACTGTATTTTGTAGCAAAATACATATGACGATACTGAACAATGCAAGGTTGACCTCGGATTCACGAACCTATATCATTTATATATATATATATATATTTATCAACACATATAATGGTAATCGAACAAGTTACATATTATTAGTAATATAATTGTTATTTTAATGTTTCATTAATAACCTCATTACATATGTTTATATTTTTATATACTTTAACTTACTAATTAATATTTATTATAAAAATATTAGTATAGTTATTGTTATGTCATAAATATATTTTAATATAGAAAGTATATATTTGATATACTAATAATAAAATGATAAAAATGTTACATGATAATATAATGATAATGATAATGATAAAGTGATAAATTATTAATAATAATAATAATAATAATAATAATAATAATAATAATAATAATAATAATAATAATAATAATAATAATAATAATAATAATAGTAATGAGAAAAAAATAATAATAATAATAACAATACTTAAAATATCAATTAGTACCTTAAAAGCATTAAAAAGAATTTAACTGCCCGCGATGGGATTCAAACCCATGACCTCCCACTCACCCACTACAGCCTCATACCCTTCCTCCATTCGAGTTTTTCTGATTTATGATGCATATTAATTTCATTTAAACCGAATCTTCGGCCCAATTTCAGAAAAAATATACGGGCCAAGAAATCATAAAAAAAAATGGCAGTCTATTAAGGAACTTAAATTCGGCCCAACTAGGATTTGTAATGTGACGGCCCAATTTCACAACTAATTAACCCAATCATGTTAAATTATAAAAGGAGGTTTGTGGTTTCTCTTCTTTGTCATAGATCTCGATCCAAACTCAGCCGCCATCATCAATTCACGATCATCATCTTCAATATCATTACAACATCATCATCATGTTAGCGAATTCTAACAGGAAGGATAATGGTTTAATGGAGGTTGTGTGGTCTGAACCAAAACAGAAACAGGAAGACAATTGTGTTTCGGTTTTTCATCATCATATTTGCATCATCATAATACAATCATAATCATCACGGTCATCATGTGTTATTTCATGTATCATATCATCATTATTATTACTATCATCTTCCATGGTATATCTTCATCATCATATCCGTCCATTCATCATCATCTTGATTCGATTGTTTCTTTTGTTCATCGTTAAGAAACAGGAAACAGGTAAGCCGTAATAGTATTAACAGTCGAGCAGAAGAAAAGAACAAAATTATGTGCAGAGGTTATGATGTATGACATGTTTGCAGGTGATTAATTGGGTTGCTTGTGTTGGTGGGTTGCAAACAGAAAGAAACGGGGTAGAGGTAGTGGTAGTGGTGATTGTAAATTGGTTTCGGTGATGATTTGCAGTAGCAAAACAGCATAGCAGTAGCAAGAACAAGTGGCATGGTAGCAGGCCGATCGAATATAGCAGAAGTAGTAGTGAGATAAAGCAGTAGCAGTGGTTTGCGTGGTGATAGTTCGTGGCCAAAACATGAAGAGAAGAGAGATACAGATAGAGAGAGAGAGGGAAGTGATGTTGTGGTGGTTCTTGGTGGTGATACAGGCCGAAGATGGTGGCGATGGAATGAAGGATGGTGGAAGGTTGTTCCTGGTAACGAAAACAGAAAGGACAAAGTGAAATGGTGCAGTGGTTGCTCGATGGTTATATAATGGTGGAAGTGGGTTTGTTCGAGTGGTGGTCGTCTTGTGGGGTGACGATGGTCATGATGATCATAGGTGTGGTGAAAGCTGATTGTAGCAGGGACAGGTGGTGTTTTAAGTGGTGAGGGGATGGTTGAAGTTTTGATCAATTTAATGAAGATGGTGGTTATGGTTTTCGGATGTACACAAGAAATAGAAACAGTGAGCCTAGTTGCCTTCTTCAATGGTAGAAGTGGTGGTTTAGGGATGGCGAGATCAAGGTGGTGATGGGTGTAGGATTACCCTCAGACAGGAAGTGGAATCAAAGAAGGAAAATGGTTGTGTTGATTGTTGAAACAGAAAGAGATAGATAATAGATGGTGAGGTGGTGAGGTTCTTCTGCATATATGTGCATATGTGTATGTAATAGATATATATGTATATTATATATGTGCAGGTAAGTGCACTTGGTTAACCAAATTCCAAAGTAAAACAGTAAACGAATTTTAAAACAAAATATCTCATCACATGAATTATAAGTTAAACAGTTAGTAGCCTTAAATTTCAAAGATTTAAAAGTAGAAGTTGACACTAATTTGTACGGGATTTTGTTTGTATACTGTGATCAATTGAAATCGTTTGTACCCACTTGACATAAAGTAACTTATAATACAGATTAATAGATATGTAAAACAGATTTGGATCCTTTTTCCTTGATTTTATATATATAATTAATTTTAATAATAACAATTCTATTAGTAATTAATAATAATAATACTATAACAAATATATTTTATATATATTATCATATAATCATAATTATTAATAAGGATCATATATATATACATATGCATTTTAATAATACTTAATTATTATTATTTTACATTTTTAATTACGCACAATTGTTCGTTAATCGTCGGGAATAGTCAAGAGGTCAATTGAATATATGAACATAGTTTCAAAGTTTTTGAGATTCAACCTAACAGACTTTGCTTATCGTGTTGAAAATACAATATCGTATCGAGAGTTTGATTTAAAATTAGTCGAATTTTTCGGGTCGTGACAGTGAACCAATGAATTCCTTGGTTAAGAGTGGGTACACTTTTTCTTCTATTCAGAACAAGTTTTCCCATGCATGTATTCGATGGCCTTGATATGTTACCCAAAAAAGGTTATGAAAATTTTGCAATTCACCGGCTTCTTCCAACGGTGACCAATCAATATATTTACCTAGATATACGTCTTTGTGCAAAAGTGTCTTCATCCGTTCATGATGCCTTAAAACCGCATTGATCCATGGATCCGGAGTGGTTAATCCACGGACATTCAGTTGTTGGTTGTCTATGTCCATTTCTTCTTCTTCAACAGCATTTTCTTCCTCATTTGTGTCCGATTCTCTAACTGCCGGGCCCTTTTGTTTTTTGATCTTGGGTTTGATGATGATGCTCTAGTCTACATAAAAACACAACAAAACCAAACAAACAAAACAACAAACCAAGTTGATTAGCGTTAAAGAAATTCAAAACATCTTTCATATTGCACAAGCGAAAAACATGTAGTCATATTATATTTTAATTTCACATCAAATCTCAAAGTTTATGTTAAACAATATCCTAACATGGTATGAACTAGTTTCATTCTCAACAAACATTTCTAGTATGACTCATAATCTATATCACTTCATAAGTTCATTCATACCTAGCATGTTTAGTTTCACAAAAACATAATATATGGACCCATTAGCATTCATCAATAAGCATGTCAAGCAATATACAATCAATTGTTTCCATTCATTTAGCACATTAAAGCCAACTAAAGTTAACAATTTATCAAAAAGCCTAGGCATATAATCCTTAACTTTCGCAAATAATACTTTCAATTCGAACAAATACTAAGTTAAGGCATATATGAGTTTAGCATAATCAATGAATTGATTCAATTCTCTTTAGAACACTTACTAGTTAACAAAAGTCAAAATCCCCAATTCAAGAACCCTAATTCTTAATTTATTCAAAATCATGTGTTTCAACAAGGGTTCAATGCAAATTGCTAGTGTATGCTAGTAATTAAACTTCAAAACATCTCAATTTAATCAATTAATGGTCAAAAATTCTAAACCCCTAAATTCATAAAGAACTCTAATTTCTAAAGTAAAGATTTGAGCAATTAATCATGAAATTCGAGCATGAATAAGGATTATTAACAACAATATAAGCATATAATGACCAAAAACATGAAGATTCAAACATCCCCACACTTAGAACAAGCTAAATTCGAATTTGAGAATGAAGAACACAAGAATCATGAAGAAATGAAGATTAATCCTACCTTTCTCATGTTGATAGACGGATTAGATGCTCAAAGATGGGATTAATAGGTTAGTTTAGTGTGTAGAGATGAGATTGTTGAGAGAAAATGAGATGGGAGTCGGAGTTGTAGATGAGAAAATGAGAAAATTTGATAAAATCCCGTACTTAATATGTGCAAAAAAACGGACAGGCATGAAGACTCAGCATCAGATGCGGCGCATCTGGTGCTGATGTTGTGCATCTGTGAACCAAAAAGCGGCACATCTCTCTTAAGCGGCGCATTCCAAACTGTCGGGATTTTTTATGCCTTCAGATGCGACGCATCACCCTTAGATGCGGCGCATCTGGCCCTGGTTCGCCAGTTTTTGATGTTTTTCACTTGTAGTTCAGTTCGTACGGTCTCTAAATCACTTGGCTTGCACTAAACTTCGAAAAAATTAGATTAAAACACTAAATCTATAAACGAGGCACACGAGTGGAACTATATACAAGGTGTGAAGTTTATTAGTGAGTCGTTCACGCGACTCCGTCCCAAGCTAATTAGCCTTGAAGAAGAGAGTGACGTCATCTCGAACCATGGTGTCAATTCCATCATAATAGAGTTTTAATCGATGACCATTCACTTTAGAAGTATTTCCATTTCCAACCATTCAACGTATCCTGATGGAAATGCTTGTTTCACCAAATAGGGTCCCGTCCATCGGGACTTCAACTTTCCCGGAGAAATTTAAATCGTGAGTTAAAAAGCAATACTTTGTCACCGGTTTCAAACTCTTTCACTCCTTTTAGTCGGGCATCATGCCACCTTTTTGTTTTCTCCTTATACGAGCTTGAATTCTCGTATGCTTCTAACCTCAATTCTTCCAATTCATGCATTTGCATGAATCGGTTTTCACCTGCCTTCTCCATGTCCAAATTACAAAGCTTCAATGCCCAGTATGCTCAATGTTCTACTTCAACCGTTAGATGGCACGCTTTACCATATACAAGCTTAAATGGTGTGGTACCGATAGGTGTTTTAAATGCAGTTTGAAAAGCCCACAACGCGTCATCTAACTTGCGTTGCCAAATCTTAGGGTTGTTATCAACCGTCTTCTCAAGTATACGTTTCAAGGCACGATTTGTGTTCTCCACTTGACCACTTGTTTGCGGGTGGTACGGAGTAGAGAAACGACGAGTTACGCCATACTTCTTCAACACCTTTTCAAGAAGGTTGTTGGAAAAATGTGTTCCTCGATCGGATATGAGTGCCTTTGGGATTCCAAATCGCGAGAAGAGATTTTTTAAGAAGTTCACCACCACCCTATCATCATTTGTAGGCAAAGCTTTTGCTTCAGCCCACTTGGAAATGTAGTCAACGGCTACTAATATGTACTTGCACATATGGGAACTTGGAAATGGTCCCATGAAATCGATTCCCCAAATATCAAAGATTTCACAAACTTGGATGCCGGTTTGAGGCATCTCATCCTTTTTCGTGATGTTGCCCGTTCGTTGACATGCATTACAAGTCCGAACGAAATTATGGGCATCTTTAAAGATCGTGGGCCAATAAAAGCCCGAGTCAAGGATTTTTCTTGCGGTGTGGTTTGGTCCGAAATGACCGTCGGTTGGCCCTTGATGGCAATGCTCAAGAATTTTTTGAGCCTCTTTTGTGATGACCCGGGAATTTCCGATCAAATTTAAACTCAATCTTAATATGGTTTCGACACGATAAGCAAAGTCTGTTATGCTAAGTCTCAAAAAGTTTGAACTGTTGTCTTACATTCAATTAACCTGTGACCATTCCCGACGATTCACGAACAATTAATTGTAAATAAATGTGTAAATATTAAATAAATATAAATATAAGAATATATAATATTTTGATAATTGAAATTTAAAATATAAAATAACAATAATTAAATTACTGTTATTATATAAAATTATATATATGTTAAATATTAACTATTCTGTAAAAGTCATCACATAATATAATAATACCTAAATAATAAATGATATCACATTAGGTTACAAGATTGAATATAAGTGTTGTGTTAATACTATTATCAATAATTTCATCATTTTTTATTGTTGTCAATATTCATAGTAATATTTGTATTACTTCTAAAATAATATATAT
The DNA here is from genome assembly GCF_046630445.1 of Rutidosis leptorrhynchoides. Classification (NCBI taxonomy): domain Eukaryota; kingdom Viridiplantae; phylum Streptophyta; class Magnoliopsida; order Asterales; family Asteraceae; genus Rutidosis; species Rutidosis leptorrhynchoides. The sequence goes on along the minus strand of NC_092342.1, from coordinate 17,290,652 downwards.
ATATATATATATATATATATATATATATATATATATATATATATATATATATATATATTATATATATAAAATGATATGTATAAGTTGCTATATTATTATTGACATTATTATTATTGATAACTAATATCATTTTGTATCACCACAAATATCATTATTAGTATTTTCATTATTGTTATTATTATTACTCTTATTATTAATTATAATTATTATTATTAAGATTATTATTATTATTATTATTAGTATTTATATTATTGTTTATCTAATTATAATTATTAATTATTAATTATTAATTATTAATTATTAATATTATTTATATAAGATTATATTACTGATTAGAATCAGAATCCGTTACAAATATCAATCAATTGTATTAAATTTGTTTCCTGTCTCTAGAATTAGTTCCAGTCGACTACTTTTGGTATATGCAAACAAAATTTAGTGTGTGTCACGATCCACTTTACATTTTTTTTTATTTTTTATATTTTTTTCTTATTTTGTTTTCTGTCGATTAATTGCCTGTGACCCGTTATACGTCCATCTCACGAATTAAATTGATCAATTATAGATGTTACATCATTGTAGTAATCACTTTATATATGATTCCTTAACTGCATTTCAAAGATTAAGAATTAAAAACACAGAAAAAAAGTCACGGTTCCTCTGTTCTTATTCATTTTTCTCAAACTCTGATTTCTAAAACAATTTCAAAATGTAATAATGTCATTGTGATAGGAATTTTCTATTTAATCTTTCTGCAAGATCTCATATTTCAATTCCTTATACCAAGCATGAATTTCCGAGTCAAACTTAAAACTGAAAAAGTCAAACGAATTGATTAGGGCAAAATTCGAATTCATGTTAGTGTTTTAAGTTAAATTAATGATTCAGTTAGTTCATAAAAGATATTTTAAAACTTTTTCATTCAGTAATTGTGACCTGTAACAGCCTCTAGCTTAAAAATCAATTTTAAGTTCAAAACAGTGTTCTTCGTGTCTGTGATGATTTTTTTTAATTATTTATGAATCTCTTTTCGTTCTGTTAATATATATAAATCATCACGTTTATTGTTAATTATTTTCCAAATCTTAAACACTTAAAATAAAACCTGCAAAGTTTGATACATGGTCGATTTATACAATGAAAGGGATGAAGAAACAGAAATAACTGTTAAATAAATATTAGTGGGATATAAAAACAGAAAAATGGGTCTGGCTGAGTGGTTTGCGTGTTGTCGGGTATTCGAGAGGTCTCGGGTTCGAGCCTTGGCAGGGTCATTATCTTTTTGGGCCGATTTATGAGGTAGTTTTTCTTATTAATATTATTATTATTAATATTGTTATTATTATTATTTTTATTATTACTATGATTATTATTAATGTTATTGATATTATTGTTATCATTAGTATTATAACATTTATTATTATTATGATAATAGTTAAAAGTATTAAAAACATTATTATTATTAGCATTATTGTTATTACTAATATTACCAAGATGTATTATTATTATTATTATTATTATTATTATTATTATTATTATTATTATTATTATTATTATTATTATCACTAGAAAATAATATTATGATGAAAGAAGTAATTAATGTTCGGAAATAAAAAGATGAATAAGATTATGAGTAAGGCCACGAATTTAGTTAAGGTGAATACATCCGAGAAATATAATTATAAGTACATGTACGATTAAGATAATATAAATATATAGGTGAAGATGATTATAATTAAGTCATGATATCAAAATTCTTATTCTTATTATTATTATTATTATTATTATTATTATTATTATTATTATTATTATTATTATTATTATTATTATTATTATTATTATTATCATTACTTATTATTATTATTATTATTATTATTATTATTATTATTATCATTTATTATTATTAGTTGTAAACTTGTCATTTTAGTAATATTATTATGATTATGATTATGATTATTATTATCATTAGTATGGACTATATTAATATCATCCTTGTTATGATTAAAATATGTATTAGTACTATCATTATCAATATTATCATTATTAGGAAAATAAATATTATCATGATTGTTAAAATTGTTATTTTTAGTAAAATTCTTATCAACATTATTATTATTAGTTTTTATTATTATTATTATTATTATTATTATTATTATTATTATTATTATTATTATTATTATTATTATTATTATTATTATCATTATTTTCGTTTTTATTAACATTATTATTAATATTTTGAGTATAGATACAAATATTATTATAGAAATGATTAAGTTACAAATTAACTAAAATCATTAATATTATTATTACTATCATTACTATATTATTACTATATTAGTATTATAATACCAAACAAATACTTTTATATATAAGTAACTACGGTTGATACATGTAACATAACTATATTAATACTTTTACTAATTAAGTATCCAAAGTATATAAAATAGATATATTTAACTAAATTATAAATGAAACCTATAAATTATTAAATATGACAATTATATCACTAATAATAATATCTAGATTTGTTCGATTACAAATATACATGTTAATATATGTTAATGATATAGGTTCGTGAATCCGAGGCCAACCCTGCATTGTTCAATATCGTTATATGTATTTTTATTACAAAATACAGTATGGTGAGTTTCATTTGCCTTTTTTACCCTTTATATTTTTGGGCTGAGAATACATGCAGGTTTTATAAATGATTTACAAAATAGACACAAGTACGTGAAACTACATTCTATGGTTGAATTATCGAAATCGAATATGCCCCTTTTTATTAAGTCTGGTAATCTAAGAATTAGAGAACAGACACCCTAATTGACGCGAATCCTAAAGATAGATCTATTGGGCCTAACAAACCCCATCCAAAGTACCGGATGCTTTAGTACTTCAAAATTTATATCATATCCGAAGGGTGTCCTGGAATGATGGGGATATTCTTATATATGCATCTTGTTAATGTTAGTTACCAGGTGTTCGCCATATGAATGAATTTTATCTGTATGTATGGGATGTATATTGAAATATGAAATCTTGTGGTCTATTAAAATGATGGAAATGATTATTTATGTTAAACTAATGAACTCACTAACCTTTTGGTTGATACTTGAAAGCATGTTTATTCTCAGGTACGAAAGAAATCTTCCGCTGTGTATTTGCTCATATTAGAGATATTACTTGGAGTCATTCATGACATATTTCAAAAGACGTTGCATTCGAGTCGTTGAGTTCATCAAGATTATTATTAAGTCAATTATATTTGGATATATTATGAAATGCTATGCATGCCTGTCAACTGTCGATGTAACGAAAGTTTGTCTTTTAAAAACGAATGCAATGTTTGTAAAATGTATCATATAGAGGTTAATACCTCGCGATGTAATTAACTGTTGTGAATCGTTTGTAATCGATATGGACTTCGTCCGGATGGATTAGGATGGGTCTCTACATCTTTTCCGTACATACAACAGCTAATCACTTGATCCACACCAACACGAAATAGGTCGGGGTGTTCCCAGAAATAGGATTTCAAATCCGCAAAGAATTTCTTCTTTTGTTGATGAGAAAGTCCTTTTTGAAGAATGTCTGAAGGAAGATAGTTTGCAAAATGGGCAAACCATGGGATTTCAGATTCCTTGTCAACCCTCATTAGAGATTCATCAGGAAACGTGTCCTTGATTATTGTGTTATCGAGTTTCTCTAATTCGGGATTTTCAAGTCGGGATAAATGATCGGCGGCTAGAGTTGATAGTGCTCCAAATGAACATATATTTAGTAGCAATATCGTTCCAATATGTAAAGTTTTTAAATGTAATTTCCTTATTTTTAGTTTTAATAGTTAAATAAATAAGTGCGAAGACGAAAGACGCAAATCGCTCGAAAATGAAGATTTAAAGACAAAAACAAAGATTTGAAAGACCAAAACGTCCAAAAAGCTCAAAAGTACAAGATACAATTAAAAAGGTTCAAATTATTGATGAAGAACGTCTAAAAATGACAAGAGTACAAGTTACAAAACGCAAAGTACACGATATAAAATAGTACGCAAGGACGTTCGAAAATCCGGAACCGGGACATGAGTCAACTCTCAACGCTCGACGCAACGGTGTAAAAATTACGAGTCAACTATGCACAAGAATAAAATATAATATTTAAATAATTCATAATAAGAATAATATTAAATAATAAAAAGTTGTTAATTTAGCATAGTTCAGGGGTCGTAAATGAAAATTCAATTTCATATTTTGCCTATAAAAGGCGATGATTATCGATCAATTTAAAAGCATCCCTTTTTCTATCCTAAAAATCTATTATCAATATCAATATCTAAAAATCTCTATCATAATGTTAATGTAATAAGATATAACAATAATCTTAATTTTAATTTTAAATTATGATAATAATAAGATTTATGATAGAGATCGTTTGAGTGTGTAAGTCGAAATTCTGTCCGTGTAACGCTACGCTATTTTTAATCATTGTAAGTTATGTTCAACCTTTTTATATTAATGTCTCGTAGCTAAGTTATTATTATGCTTATTTAAAACGAAGTAATCATGATGTTGGGCTAATTACTAAAATTGGGTAATTGGGCTTTGTACCATAATTAAGGTTTGGGCAAAAGACCGACACTTGTGGAAATTGGACTATTGACTATTAATAGATGGGGGGTATTGTCTAATTGAGTGACAACTCATTGGAGTCTGTCGAACCTATCTTCAAATTAATTATCCTAATAATTAATAATGATTATGGTTGTCCTATTTAGTGACGTTCATATGGAATCTATTATAATCATTTAATTAATTATTCGGGTTGGGTAATTGATTATTCAAACTGATCAAGTGGGTAAATTAATATTCATATCTAATCAAAACAGGGGTAGATTACATACAGTGATAACTGGTGTAATTGTTGACAGAAGTGATAACTGCGTCACAGTTTAAATCCTTAATTAGTTGGAATATTTGACTTCGGGTATAAGGGTAATTTGACGAGGACACTCGCACTTTATATTTATGACCGATGGACTATTATGGATAAAAACCAGATAGGTATCAAATAAACCATGACAAAGGACAATTAACCCGAGTAACAATTAATTAAAATCAAAACGTCAAACATCATGATTACGGAAGTTTAAATAAGCATAATCCTTTTATTTCATATTCTATCGCAATTTTATTTATTGTTATTTTATTTATCGTCATTTATTTATTTTACGCACTTTAATTATTGTCATTTATCTTTACGCTTAAAAATATAAAATCGACAAACCGGTCATTAAACGGTAAAAAACCCCCTTTTATAATAATATTACTACTTATATATATATATATATATATATATATATTTATATAAATATAGTTTTATAAAAATATAGTACGTAATCACTAGCTCCCTGTGGAACGAACCGGACTTACTAAAAACTACACTACTCTACGATTAGGTACACTGCCTATAATGTTGTAGCAAGGTTTAGGTATATCCACTCGATAAATAAATAAATAAAACTTGTGTCATATTTTGTAGTATTTTGTATTAAAAATTAATACTATTTCGTACCCTCACGCTACCACATCAAGTTTTTGGCGCCGCTGCCGGGGAGCGCTAAAACGCTATATTTTTAATTATAATAATATTGAAATAAAATATAATAATATAATAATATTGAAATAGAATATAATAATATAATAATATTGAAATAGAATATAATAATATTTTAGAATCAAAATTTGATACGTAAAGTTTTAAAAAGTCGTATTTATTAAATACTTCAGGGGTATATTATGTAACTTGTAATTAATAATTTCTATCATATCGCTTTCATGTGAATAGTAAATTAATTAATTTCTTTTCATTTACTATTCATGAATAGTAAATGAATTAAAAAAAAAGTTTTGAAAAAAAAATTATAATTATAAAAAAATTATTAATTTGTAAAAAAAATCGTTTTTAAAAAAAAAAATCGTTTTTTTTAAGAAAAAAAAAATTTCGTTTTTTTAAAAAAAAAAAAAAATTTGTAAAAAAAAATCGTTTTTTTTTAAAAAAATTTAAAAAAAAAAAGTTTTAAAAAAAATTTATATAAAAAAAAAATTTTAAAATCCTTAAAAAACGAAATATATAAAAAAAAAATTAAAAAAAAAAATTAAAAAAAAAGTTTTTTTTTTTTATTACCTTTAGATTTTTAGACTCTAGTTACAATTTTTAGTATTAAGTTTAGTTTTGCCATTGTTATTTTTATTTCTAGAATTTTTAGGTTTGCCGTAAAATCCCTTAAGTGCTTATTCCTTAGACTAAGATTTATGTGCTTTAGAATTTTGCGACGCCGTTTTTCGCGCTACTTTCTTATTTTTATTTTTCGACGCCTATTTTTCGACCTTTTATTTTTCGACCTTTTTCGACGCGTTTTTTTTTTTCTTTCTTATTTCTCGCTATTCTAGTTTTAGGATAAGATTTTTATTCTACTTCTTATCTAAATTTCTTAAAATTACGAAAATTTATTTTAAGTGGTTAAGTTAATAGACGTTGACATTTTTCTGGTTCGTAGTAATAGTTGGATTTGTTAGTGGCAAGTTGTGGGCTTCCGATTTAAAGGGTCCTGGCTTCCTGCTGCATCTTTTGGCTATTCGAAACGTGGGCAAAATCAGAAAAGTCTATTAATTGGACAACTTATATAAGTTTTTCTTATTTTTATAACTAATAGGATATTCTGTGAATGCACCGAGCAAAACGTTCACCACCTTTCATACGTTCACCGCCTGTAACCAGATCAAGACATCTAGCCAATATTGCCGCCGTTGATTTTTCTTTAGAATCGTCATCTAGTCGACCAAGAACTCCAACTCAAATTTCCGACAATCCATCTTTTGAACCCGACTTCACAACTAAGAACCCGGAGGATATTCAAGGACAATTCAGAGATCCTGAACCACTAATCATTCCTCCTGAACCACAAACCATTAAATCAGAATCTTCTAGTGATTCGTATTCAACAAATTCAATTATGGAGAATCTGAAACCTTTAAGTATGGAAGACTGAATGAGAGCCACACGCACGGGCCAAGGTCACGCCATTATTAAGCCAAACATTAATGCGCCAGATTATGAAATCAAAGGACAAATCCTACACATGGTAACTAATCAGTGCCAATATAGTGGTGTGCCGAAGGAAGATCCAAACGAACATCTTCGTACGTTTAATAGGGTCTGTACACTATTCAAAATCCAAGAAGTTGAGGATGAACAGATCTATCTCATGTTGTTTCCCTGGACTTTAAAGGGAGAAGCCAAAGATTGGTTAGAATCGTTACCTGAAGGGGCGATTGACACATGGGATGTTTTAGTTGAGAAATTTCTTAAAAGATTCTTTCCGGCATCTAAAGCCGTGAGACTTCAAGGAGAAATTGTTACGTTCGCGCAAAAGCCAAATGAAACATTATATGAGGCGTGGACAAGATTCGGAAGGATGTTGAGAGGATGTCCTCAACACGGTTTAGAAACTTACCAAATAGTACAAATATTCTACCAAGGTGTCAACGTTGCTACACGAAAAGACATCGACATAACAGCTGGTGGTTCCATTATGAAGAAAACCGCAACTGAAGCTTACAAAATTATTGATAACACAGCCTCCCACTCTCATGAGTGGCACCAAGAGAAAGATATATATCGTTCATCTAAAGCGGCTAGAGCCAATTCTAGCTATAACTTTGATTCCGTTTCCGCAAAAATAGATGCTTTCGAGAGACGAATGGAAAAGATGAAGAAAGATATTCACGCAATACGAATCAGTTGTGAGCAATGCGGTGGACCACACTTAATGAAAGACTGTCACATTGAACAAACGATGGAACAACGTGAGAATGTTGTCTACATGAACCAAAGGCTGGAAAATAGTTATCAGAATAATTATCAACCGCCAAGGCCAAACTTCAATCGAAATCAAAACATTCTTTACAATCCAAAAGGACCCGACAATAACTCGTATAACCAACAAGGTCCGAATAACCAACCAACTCAAAACAACACTTTCAATCAACAAAGACCTGGCTTGTATAAACCACCACAACAAACCGAAGAGAAAAAGTCAAATCTGGAAGAAGTGGTATTTAAGATAGTTGAATCTCAAACACAATTTATTGAAACTCAAACTCAAACGAATGAGAGGTTTAATCAGTCATTAAGAACTCAACAAGCTACCATTTTGAATCTAGAAAAACACGGTGGTACTCTTGCTAGCATGATGAGTAAGAGGGAACAAGGAAAGCTACCGAGTAATACTGAAGTAAATCCTCGGAATGAGAATGTTAATATGGTTTCAACGAATTCTGAAAAACCAGCACCAGAAGATGGGAAGGTTTTAGATGAGAGTAACAATGAAGAAGTTACACCACCACCACCTGAGTATGTAAAGCCAGTGGTGGCACCATACAAACCACCCATCCCGTTTCCAAGAAAAGGAGTTGAGTATGAGCAAGTGATAGGTAATAAAGATTGTGATACCTCTGGAAAGAAGAAGAAGAAAAAGAATAAGAAAGTGCAAGAAACAAAAGCCGTAAATATAAACCCGGTGAAGACAGTTCCACCAAAACCTCCGCCTAGGGTAGGTGATCCGGGTGAATTTATTGTTCCTTGTCTACTTAGTGATTGTGTCATGTATGATGCACTAGCAGATTTAGGTGCAAGTGTAAGTGTTATGCCTCTTTCCTTATATAAGAGATTAGGTGTAGGTAAGTTAAGTCCAACGGATATGAGTGTTCGACTCTTTGATCAAACCATTAAGCACCCAGTTGGAATTGCTGACAACCTACCCGTTCAAGTAGGCAATTTAACCTTTCTAGTCGAATTTATTGTCATTGACATAGAAGAGGACCCAAACATTCCTCTAATTTTAGGTCGGCCATTCTTAGCGTCCACCAAGGCGTTATTTGATGTAAGAAATGGTAGAATGACACTTAGTAGTGGTGACAAATCGATCACCTTTATGATTCGAAAGACTAAATCTCCACCAACCAAAACCGTTGAATCAGCAAAAACGATTGGTAAGAACCATGTTGTTTTACCAACTCCAACGGTAGTGCTTAACAATAATAAAACGCGTAAGTGTGGGGAAAATGAAGTAACGCCTAATGATGACTTGATAACAAAGAACCCCGTTGTTGATACGAAATTAAATGATCCCGTTATTAACAGTTCAATGAAGAAACTTTTTAAACGGGTTATTGATGCTAAAAGTAAGGGAAACTTTAAGTTATATAACCGGTTAGTATCCAATCTGTCGCCTAAAGAAAAGGCGAAGCTAGTTGAATTTGTGAATATTACGGAAAAAGCTGGTCACTGGCTTAAAGCAAAAGTCACAGATATGCAAGTTGATTATGGATCAAGAGAAATTAACGATGAAGTTAATCACAATTTTGACACCACGGCTACCTAAGTGTGGGGAGATTCAAATGTTCTAAAAAGAAAATGCTATCTAGAGTTAGTTGTTCCGTTCTCGTGTAGTTCCGAGAATGGAACCCGATTGGTCTTTTCCGCTAGCAGACACTAAAGAACTAGTTTTCTCCCTCCATTCTGAATTTTTGTTTTGTAGGTTTTTTTATGAAATTAATATGCATTTTAATTTAAGTTTTTAAAAACAAAATTTACTTTAATTCATTAAGTTTAAAAAATGATTTCTAAAATTCGTCGTGAGTTAAAGACTAGGTCGTTGAGCCGAAATTGCTTTACCCGAGGGCGGGGCGACAAATTTTGTTATCATTTAATTTTATTGATCTAAAGGATGCCAAAAATATTATATATTATAAATTTTTGAACGTGGGGTTATGTACCAAACTTCAAAAATATGTATATATATGTTTGTATTTTATGTTATGTACACAACAGGGTAAAACAGCGCACTTTCAAAGACTGTCATGAAGTTCAGCAAAAGCTACTGATTTTGACAAGACGCAAAAAATCAAATGTGAAATAACAATATGTTTGCAAACTCGGTATTTTTAATCACTTTTCTACGCTAATCACCCTCATGAATTTAAATTATAGTCTGATTTCATGCAAATGAGGGCATTGCATGATCTTAAGTGTGGGGAAGGGTTATAAATTCTCTCAGGTTTATACTTAGTTTATTTGCCAAATTTTGTGAAAATTTGAAAAATTTTCAATTAAATGAACTCAAAATCATGTTTATACATATTTATGAACGATGAAAACTAGGTGATAATACCGAAATTATCGTTACCTCGGAAAGGGCATAAATTGAGAAACAACCTAAAACGCTTGAATTCATTTAAAATGGAATAAAGGAGAATAAAAAGGCAAAGAAAGAAACTAAGTGTGGGAAGAATGTACCAAGTTATTCAATTTAAAACATATATCACATATTTTTGTACAAGATTATTGCAGGTACTTTTGCTTTGGACGATACTAATCAGTTTTACCTGGTTTACTGTAATACATTTGAAAGAAAGATGGATCTACACGATGAATCAATTCCATCATTAAAAGGAAGTAAAGTCTTCCGAAAAAGACACGCGCTTCTTGATTTAGGTCAAGAAGTTGTCGTCCAGACCAGCTGTAGGTTGACGAAAAATCTAGAAAAGTCATCTCTAAAATCAGCAGGAAATCCACGGACCTCAGCATCAAACAGGGTCGCCATGTGGTCAGATTTATCCTAAGCATGAGAAGGATTTATCTCGCATAATGGGGGGGCACCGTGCAAATTAGCTTGATAAGACTAATGAATCAGATCTCCAGAAAGGATAATCTCCTTAAAGATCAAAAATCAGCTTTTAAGACTGATATTACTCAATCCTTGAGATTGACCTTAAAGATTGAGAATTACAAACTCATGGAATTCAATGATATCTAAACTCGAGCTTGAACGAGAAAATATTTTGATCAAATTAAAACCGATTTGTTTTTTTGAAAACCCATTTTCAATGTGTTCATTACCATTGAACGTAAAATCCTAGGAATTCACCTGGAATTCATTAGGTCACCTGAACCAAATCGGGTGTCAACCGTAAGAACGGTGGTTGCATAGCATGGTCGGAGACAGGACCTTGTGCCAGATCGAAAAATCATAGGATGATCTTTACTATTGCTCCTACCAAGGATAGTTCTAGCATCCGACACGTTAGTAAGACCATAATCATCTGCATGTCACGGGACATTGCCTTAATAGTTTCTTGTTCATCGCTTTCCTTTACAACCGGACGGTAGTTTACCGAAAGGTAATATACGGAGCAAGTAAACTGGATGTGTGCTTTCCGATACCGGGATAGCAGTGGATTACACGAACCTAAAAGTTTTAGCCAAAATATTGATCCACAAATATATTTTGCAACACCGATGGTGGATCAAATCAGAAAACTTGTCTAGGATAAAATCTAGCTTGAATTTTCAAAAGATCAAATGTTTTCATAAGGATCCAATTTCCTTAAGGATCTACATTTTCATAGTCATGTGGGACTGTAAACCACCTTTCAAATGTGCACTTTGCTTTGGAAACCGAAAGTAAATCGGCTATTTGATTGCAAGTGTCGTTGACCTAAACCCGAGGCAACTGTGGATGACACACCCACCTTTAACCATCATTACTGTCATTGTTTATACCGCTATATCAATATCACTGATGTACAAAATGTGATGAATAAAAAAGTGATTCATGTATGTTTTTATTTCAAGTTCTGTATTGCTTGAGGACAAGCAACGCTCAAGTGTGGGGATATTTGATAGTGCTCCAAATGAACATATATTTAGTAGCAATATCGTTCCAATATGTAAAGTTTTTAAATGTAATTTCCTTATTTTTAGTTGTAATAGTTAAATAAATAAGTGCGAAGACGAAAGACGCAAATCGCTCGAAAATGAAGATTTAAAGACAAAAACAAAGATTTGAAAGACCAAAACGTCCAAAAAGCTCAAAAGTACAAGATACAATTAAAAAGGTTCAAATTATTGATGAAGAACGTCTAAAAATGACAAGAGTACAAGTTACAAAACGCAAAGTACACGATATAAAATAGTACGCAAGGACGTTCGAAAATCCGGAACCGGGACATGAGTCAACTCTCAACGCTCGACGCAACGGTGTAAAAATTACGAGTCAACTATGCACAAGAATAAAATATAATATTTAAATAATTCATAATAAGAATAATATTAAATAATAAAAAGTTGTTAATTTAGCATAGTTCAGGGGTCGTAAATAAAAATTCAATTTCATATTTTGCCTATAAAAGGCGATGATTATCGATCAATTTAAAAGCATCCCTTTTTCTATCCTAAAAATCTATTATCAATATCAATATCTAAAAATCTCTATCATAATGTTAATGTAATAAGATATAACAATAATCTTAATTTTAATTTTAAATTATGATAATAATAAGATTTATGATAGAGATCGTTTGAGTGTGTAAGTCGAAATTCTGTCCGTGTAACGCTACGCTATTTTTAATCATTGTAAGTTATGTTCAACCTTTTTATATTAATGTCTCGTAGCTAAGTTAGTATTATGCTTATTTAAAACGAAGTAATCATGATGTTGGGCTAATTACTAAAATTGGGTAATTGGGCTTTGTACCATAATTAAGGTTTGGGCAAAAGACCGACACTTGTGGAAATTGGACTATTGACTATTAATAGATGGGGGGTATTGTCTAATTGAGTGACAACTCATTGGAGTCTGTCGAACCTATCTTCAAATTAATTATCCTAATAATTAATAATGATTATGGTTGTCCTATTTAGTGACGTTCATATGGAATCTATTATAATCATTTAATTAATTATTCGGGTTGGGTAATTGATTATTCAAACTGATCAAGTGGGTAAATTAATATTCATATCTAATCAAAACAGGGGTAGATTACATACAGTGATAACTGGTGTAATTGTTGACAGAAGTGATAACTGCGTCACAGTTTAAATCCTTAATTAGTTGGAATATTTGACTTCGGGTATAAGGGTAATTTGACGAGGACACTCGCACTTTATATTTATGACCGATGGACTATTATGGATAAAAACCAGATAGGTATCAAATAAACCATGACAAAGGACAATTAACCCGAGTAACAATTAATTAAAATCAAAACGTCAAACATCATGATTACGGAAGTTTAAATAAGCATAATCCTTTTATTTCATATTCTATCGCAATTTTATTTATTGTTATTTTATTTATCGTCATTTATTTATTTTACGCACTTTAATTATTGTCATTTATCTTTACGCTTAAAAATATAAAATCGACAAACCGGTCATTAAACGGTAAAAAACCCCCTTTTATAATAATATTACTACTTATATATATATATATATATATATATATATATATATATATATATATATATATATATATATATATATATATATATATATTTATATAAATATAGTTTTATAAAAATATAGTACGTAATCACTAGCTCCCTGTGGAACGAACCGGACTTACTAAAAACTACACTACTCTACGATTAGGTACACTGCCTATAATGTTGTAGCAAGGTTTAGGTATATCCACTCGATAAATAAATAAATAAAACTTGTGTCATATTTTGTAGTATTTTGTATTAAAAATTAATACTATTTCGTACCCTCACGCTACCACATCAAGAGTCTCGGCTCCTTTTTTGTTACGTATCTCATTGTCAAATTCTTGAAGTAAAAGAACCCAATGTATGAGACGATGCTTTGCATCTAGTTTTGAGAATAAGTATCTATGGGCCGAATGGTCCGTGTAAACAATGGTCTTGGACAACACCAAATATGACCGAAATTTATCAAACGCATAAACAACTGCTAGGAGCTCCTTTTCCGTGGTGGTATAATTAATTTGAGCTCCCGTTAGAGTTTTGCTCGCATAATAAATTAGACGAAAATGATTATCGGGTCGTTGTCCTAAGACAGCACCTAAGGTATAGCCGCTCGCGTCACACATTAACTCAAATGGCATACTCCAATCCGGAGATACGATAACGGGAGCTTGTGTGAGTTTTGACTTTAGAATGGAGAATGCATTCTCACAATTAGAATCAAAGTCAAATGGAGCATCCTTTTCAAGAAGCTTGGTCATTGGGCGTGCGATTTTAGAGAAATCTTTGATAAATCGCCTATAGAATCCCGCGTGACCAAGAAAACTTCTAATAGCCTTAACATTAGACGATTTAGGTAGCTTAGAGATAACTTCAATTTTAGCTTTATCTACCTCTATTCCCGTACGAGATATCTTGTGGCCAAGAACAATGCCTTTCTTCACAATGAAGTGGCATTTTTCCCAATTTAGGACCAAGTTTGCTTTCTCACATCGGATAAGCATACGTTCAAGGTTAAAAAGACACGATTCAAAGGAATCTCCAAACACGGAAAAGTCATCCATGAAAATTTCCATACAATCGTCTACCATATCATCAAAAATTGCCATCATTCACCTTTGAAAGGTTCCGGGTGCATTGTATAAACCAAATGGCATTCGGCAATAGGCAATAGGCAAAGGTACCGAAAGGACAAATGAATGTGGTCTTTTCTTGGTCGTTGGGATCAGTTGAAATTTGGAAGTAACCGGAGAAACCGTCTAGAAAGCAATAGTATTCTTTTCCCACTAATCGTTCAATCATTTGATCAATAAAAGGCAACGGAAAATGATCCTTTCTAGTGGCGTCATTGAGACGTCTGTATTCAATACAAACTCTCCATCCGGTAACCGTTCCAGTTGGGACGAGTTCGTCCTTTTCATTTAGAATAACGTTTGTACCTCCCTTTTTGGGTACTACTTGTACTGGACTAACCCAACGACTATCGGATATGGGGTAGATTAACCCGGCATCAAGAAGCTTGACTACCTCCTTCTTAACAACCTCTTTTATGTTGGGATTTAGCCTACGTTGTCTTTGCACTACTGGTTTGAAGTCATTCTCAAGGAGAATTTTATGTGTACAATAAGACGGGTTTATGCCTGAAATGTCGGTCGTTTTTCAGGCTATAGTCTCTTTATGGGTTTTCAAAACAGCGATTAACCAATCCTTCTCGTTACCGGAAAGATGTGAAGCAATAATTACTGGTAATTGAGATGTACCTTCGAGATAAGCATACTCCAAGTGTTTGGGTAGCTCTTTAAGCTCTATTACGGGTGGTTCTTCCAAGGAATTCTTTATACGGAATTTATCTTCATTCTTGATTTCCTCAAACGATTCATCTTCCTTGGGAATTTCTTCTTCTATGTTCTCGTCATTGAATACCTTCATCAACTCATTAAAATCTTTATCAATATTGCAGTATTCACTTTCACTTACCGGGGCAAACCCCGAGGTATCAATTTCAAGTAGCTCCTGCAATTCATCCTCAACACAAAGATCTATAACATTAATTTAAAAACAAGAGTCATCGATGAAAGTGGGTTGTTTCATGGCTTTGTCAATGTGACAAATTATTCTCTCGTTTCCCACACCTAGACTTAATTGTTCTTTTTGGACATTAATGATAGCATCTGCTGTGTTAAGGAAAGGACATCCTAAAATGATAGGAACTTTTGTGTCCTCTTGCATTTCTAGAATAACAAAGTCAACGGGAAATATAAGTGAGCCGACTTTTACAAGAATATCCTCGGCTATACCTATGGGAGTATCAAATGATTGGTTTGCTAATCGAATACCCATCCGGGTTGGTTTCAAGTCTCCTAAGTCAAGTTTTAAATATAACAAGTAAGGCATTAGGTTAACACTTGCACCTAGATCGGCTAGTGCATCGTTCACTACCGAATCACCCATCATACATGGTATGATAAAACTACCCGGATCTCCCAATTTTGGAGGTACATTTTGCTTTTTCAAGATGGCCGAACACTCCTCATGGAGGAATGTGGCAGAAACTTCGTGGTATTTACCCTTCGAGGATATGAGATCTTTTAAAAACTTCCCGTAATGGGGCATACCCCTAAGAACCTCCGCGAGAGGCATGTTAATGCTGATTTGCTTGATCATATCTGCAAATTTCTGATATTGGCTCGCGAGTCTGTCTTTCTTTAATACTTTTGGGTATGGAATAGGTTCCTTGTACACTTTTACTGGTGGTTCTTCACTTTTCTTCGATATGATCTTCGGTAGATCATCTTTCTCTTGTTCTTTTTCAACATGCTCATATACATCAATAGATACCTGCAAAATAGAAGAAGACAAAGGAACTTCCGGGGACTTAAGGATCTCTGGGTTAGTAGTTAAACCACTTCTAGTAGTTATAGCATTTACATGCTCGTTCCTTGTTTGATTGTTGTTGGGATTCACTTGAGTATTTGAGGGGAGAGTGCCTGGTGGTCTCTCTGCTAATAACTGTGACATCCTTCCAATATCTCTTTCTAAATTCTGAATCATAGCTTGTTGATTTCGAATTTACTGAGTTTGAAGTTCCGCATTTTGCTCATGCTTAACCATAAAATCTCTCAAAAGATCTTCTTAACCGGATTTCTTCTCGGGTTGTGGTTGTATAGGTGCTTGTGGTTGTGGTTGTGGTTGATTGTTTTGGAAATTATTTTGGTAACTTCATGGAGGTAAATTACGGTTGTTTAGTGATTGTAACCTGGTGGTGCATTTCTCTGATTTTGATTTGAGAAATTCTGGTTATTTTGGTAACCTGAATTTCCTCCTTGGTAATTATTATTGTTTGAACCTAAAGGTCCTCCTATTTGATAACTGT
Organism: Rutidosis leptorrhynchoides; assembly: GCF_046630445.1. Taxonomy (NCBI): domain Eukaryota; kingdom Viridiplantae; phylum Streptophyta; class Magnoliopsida; order Asterales; family Asteraceae; genus Rutidosis; species Rutidosis leptorrhynchoides. The sequence continues at coordinate 17,273,951 of NC_092342.1, read as the reverse complement.
TGATAGGAGGATATTTCCTGTTCATCGCTTCAACCGTTGGAAAATATTCAAAATTCATTTCACCTTTACGCAAGTAACCTAAGAAATTTGCTTGCTCTTCCATTGTTGTTTGATCACAATCTCTATTAAGATGGGGACCTTGGCATAATTTACACCCTACCTTGATAGCATGCATTTCCTTAGTCATTTTCTCAATTTACCTTCCTTGATTTGCCAATTGAACTTTTAACGCAGCGATTTCATTGTTGCTTTCAAAATTAGCAACCGTTGTTGAACTAGAGAACTCCATCTCTTGATGCCAATTATGAGAATGTGCTACTACATCGGCAATGATTGTGTGAGCTTCTTTGGGTGTTTTCTTCATGATTGAACCTCCTGCTGCAACATCAATATCTTTTCGAGTAGCCACATTGACTCCTTTATAGAATATTTGGACCTTTTGGAATGTATTCAACCCGTGTTGAGGACATACTCTAAGCATTTTATTGAATCGGGTCCAAGCTTCATAAAGAGTCTCATTAGGCTTTTGCTTAAAGTGATTTATGTCACTTTGTAACTTTGCTGCTTTTGAAGCAGGGAAGACCTCTGACAAAAACTTGTCCATCATATCATTCCAATCTTCGATATAACCTTTTGGTAACGAGTCTAACCAATCTCTTGCATCATCTTTTAATGACCATGGAAAGATTTTTAAACATGCGACATCATCGGTGACATCCTTGATCTTGAATAGCTTGCAAATGCTTACAAACTTACGAAGATGCTCGTTAGCATCCTCATTCGGAGCTCCACCGAATTGGCATGTACTAGTCACCATGTGGAGAAATTGACCCTTTATTTCAAAGCCGTCAGACATCGTGGGTTGAATAATTACGTGGCCTTGACCTGTTCTTGTTGCCTTCATTAATGCATCCATCGTTTGATTTGTAGCAGCCATCTCTTCCTCTTCTTTAATAACTGGCTATATGATTGGTTGAATAACTGGTTCAGAGTTAGAATATAATGAAAGTGATTCTAAACCCTGAGCAAGAGACTCTACTTCTTGAGCTCTTAAGCGTTCGTGAAGTTTTCTTTCAGGTTCAGGATATGAAGGAATTAAATTAGAGTTGGAAGAACGTAGATTCATGCATTAATACCTATCCTGCAATCACAACACCACAAACAAACCAATTGCAAAAAAACACAAGTGTTCTAAAAAAAATTAACTTTTATAGGAATTGAATTCCTATAAAAGGATCGAATAATTCAAAGTTTATTAAAATCTTTTAACAAAACCGCTCTCCGGCTGCGGCACCACAAAGTTGATGTGTCAAGACGTAACCTTTAAAATGTAGACAATATGCTTAATAATTCACACATAATACAGGCAACTAAAACCCGATCATGCAGTAACTAGCAAGTAAATTGACTAGTTCGATCCACATGGAGAATTTTGTTTTATGGACTTTACAACGATTAATTATTCTAAAGGGGGATTTGTGCTTGAAGTTGTATTTTTGTTAACAAAATAGTAATTAAAATATAGTAAATAACAAGAATGAGAATGTGGTGTTTACTTCTATACTTGATAAATGACAGGGATTGTTCTTTTATAATTAAAACCTTTATGTGATAGTTACAATAGAGCAGTTTATATCAATTTTACAATATCTATAAACTTAAGAACTATGTTTAATCAACAGGATTCTTTCTTGGTTAAATTCACATAAAATCTAGTTTACTAAGATCACTCTAAGTAAACTACACGATTGTAAAACCTAAATATCATCCAATTACCATCCTATACTCACATATAGATGACTAGATCACTAGGTGTTGAAGTACAAGTTATAGCCTTTGATAAATTCACATAAATCAAGTCATAACTTGTATAATTGAATTAGGATATAAAGATAGTTACAACAATGGATTTCTAGAAAGAACAAGGTGACTTAGATTGATTTAACTAACTAGACCTAACCCGGTTAAACTCACGTAAAACCTAAACTACAACAATTACTTGAGGTGATTTCATGACTATGTTGCTTTGGGACTACTTCAATTACCGGTAATAACACATAACTAAATCACTTAAACTTATGTATCTTACCGTCTAGATTACTAGTTGTATTGAAGCATAAATTGTTCACCGAGTTAACTCACATTAATAGGTTTACAATTTATGTAATTGAAGTGATGAACGAAACAATCATAGCTATGGTTCTTGTAGTTGGACTAGATGATTTAATCAATCAAACATATATGTAACTAGCATAACATCAAAGTATAGAACAATCCCAAGCCATAAATCTTACATTGAAGCAAACGCACAAGGCTTTTAGCCAAACATAATCATAATAGAACTAATGAAACAGTAAATACAAGTTGAATTCATGTTTAAAAGATATAGAACATTAATACCAATAATGATGAATGATCCTAGCTTAATCTTGATGTTGAAAGAGTGGAGATTGGCCTTATAGCCTTGAAAAATGTATTAGAACTGAGAGAGAATGTAATAGTGAAGGTGTCTCAAGTATGTAACCAAAGCCTCTCTTAAATAGGCTCAAAAGTTAGGTAAACTAGCCAGAAATTGATCAGATGCGCCGCATCTCTTTGGGATGCGCCGCATTTCTTTGAACCTAGTGTAATTCAGCTCGATTTGGCACTCATAACTGTCGGCAGTGCAAGGGATGCACCACTTCTGTAATAGATGCGCCGCATCTGGCTTGGATGCGCCGCATCTGAGGCTGTTTTGGTCCAGAATCTTCTGATGCTCCGCATTTAAAACTGTCGTGATTTATTTTGTGCATAGATGCGCCGCATCTAAGAGAGATGCGCTGCATTTGGACCTGTTTCAGTAGTTTCAAGCTGTTTAACTCGTCTAATCTTCGTTTTAACATTGTTTTTGCTGTTGTTCTTCATCTATTCAATCACAATGGACTTTTACTAATATACATGAATTACAATACATACGTACAACGATTACATACAAATTGATATCAAATTGGATCGAAATAATGACACTAAACATGTATGATTTTGGCGTTATTATATGATAACTGTTATTATAATAAAATTCAGCCAACGGCAAATATCTATCCCACGCATTACCAAAATCAATAACGCATGCTCGCAACATGTCTTCTAACGTTTGAATGGTCCTTTCACTCTGACCATCCGTCTGCGGATGATAAGCAGTGCTCATATCCAACTTAGTTCCCAAAGCTTCCTGTAAGGATTGCCAAAACCTCGATATAAATCGACTGTCTCGGTCTAAAATAATAGATACAGGAACACCATGTCTAGAAACAATCTCCTTCAAATACAAACGAGTAAGCTTCTCCATCGAATCCGTTTCCTTAATTGGCAAGAAATGAGCTGACTTTATGAGTCGGTCAACAATCACCCAAATGGTATCATAACCACCCACAGTTCTCGGTAACTTCATAATAAAATCCATCGTAATACCTTCCCACTTCCACTCGGGAATCTCAGGTTGCACCAAAAGTCCAGATGGTTTCTGATGTTTAGCTTTAACCTTAGCACAGGTCAAACTCTTAGCCACATAAGTAGCCACATCAGCTTTCAAATTAGGCCACCAATACAGCTCCTTAAGATCATGATACATCTTTCCTGAACCAGGATGAATAGAGTACCTAGACTTACGAGCCTCATTTCTAAAACAAGTTTTCGCAGATAACCAAACTTCGAATACCAAATACATCCCACAAAATACCGAGTACCATCGGTTCGTACCTCAAACTTCTTAGCCATGCCTCTGACTTTCTCGTTCACAAAATTCTCCTCCTTTAAGGCTTCTTGTTGTGCCTCAAGAATCTGCCTTGCGAGGTTTATTTGAATTGTCATATTCAAGGCTCTAAACCTGCGAGGTTCAGCCCTTTCTTTACGACTTAACGCATCGGCCACAACATTGGCCTTTTCCGGATGATATAAAAATTCACAATCATAATCATTCAATGTCTCAACCCACCTATGCTGCCTCATATTCAAATATTTCTGATCAAGGATATGTTGAAGACTTTTATGATCAGTGTACACTGTACTTTTGACCCCATAAAGATAATGTCTCCAAATCTTAAGCGCAAACACAACAGCTCCCAACTCTAAATCATGGGTTGTATAATTCTGCTCGTGAATCTTCAACTGACGTGACGCGTACGCAATAACTTTCTTTCGTTGCATCAAAACACAACCAAATCCTTGAAGCGAAGCATCACAATAAACAACAAAATCATCATTACCCTCAGGTAGTGACAATATCGGAGCGGTAGTCAACTTCTTCTTCAGAGTTTGAAAAGCAGTCTCTTGTTCATCCTTCCACTCATACTTCTTCCCCTTGTGTATTGAAGCAGTTAGAGGTTTCGCTATACGAGAGAAATCTTGAATGAACCTTCTATAGTAACCTGCTAACCCTAGAAACTGACGAATCTGTGTAGGAGTCTTCGGAATTTCCCACTTCTCAATTGCCTCAATCTTGGCAGGATCAACTTGTATTCCTTGTTTACTAACAACATGTCCAAGGAACTGAACTTCTCTTAACCATAAATCACACTTAGAGAACTTAGCGTACAACTCTTCTTTCCTCAACAAATCAAGCACCAACTTCAAGGATGTCGTCACTCTTGGAATAAATAAGGATGTCGTCGATGAAAACAATAATGAATTTGTCCAGATAAAGTCTACACACACGGTTCATTAGGTCCATGAACACAGCAGGTCCATTTGTCAATCCGAACAGCATAACAAGGAATTCGTAGTGACCATAACGGGTGCGCAAAGCGGTTTTCGGAATATCAGATTCTTTAACACGCAGTTGATGATAACCGGAACGATGATCGATCTTAGAATAAATAGACAAACCTTGAAGCTGATCGAACGGATCATCAATTCTAGGAAGAGGGTAACGGTTTTTAACTATAAGCTTGTTCAATTCATGATAATCAATACACAAATGAAACGAACCATCTTTCTTCTTAACAAACAGGACAGGAGCTCCCCAAGGGGACGAACTGGGACGAATAAAACCCTTGTCTAACAACTCACGGAGCTGACTCGACAATCCTTGAAGTTCAGAAGGCGCAAGTCGGTAAGGAACACGTGCTACAGGAGCAGCACCGGGAACAAGATCGATTTGAAATTCTACCACGCGTTGCGGCGGAAGGCCAGGTAAATCTTTGGGAAACACCTCGGGAAAATCTCTAACAACATGAACATCACCGATGCTCTTCTCTTTTCTATTAGAATCAACAACATGGGCTAGAATAGCATGACAGCCTTTACGAAGATGTTTATGAACTTTCAAACAGCTAATAAGATTTAACTGTCTGCATATCTTATCCCCAAAAATCATCAGCAGCTCTCCAACCACATTAGTAATACGAACAGCTTTCTCATGACACATGGTTTCAGCACAATTCACAGACAACCAATCCATACCAATAACAACGTCAAAACTGCCTAGATCAACCGGTATTAAATCTACCTCAAAATCTCTACCAGCCAGATTAATGTTACATTTACGATACACAGTCTTAGCAATAAGCACTTTACCATTAGCTATCTCTACAACATATGTATTTTTTAGAGGAGTTAACGGTGTTTTGATTTTTGGACTGAATTTACTCGACACAAAACTCAAATCAGCCCCTGAATCAAATAGTACATAAACTGATAAATTGTTGACCGAGAACGTACCCATAACAAGTTTTGGATCTTCCTCAGCATCCTTGGCATTAATATTGAATGCTCTTCCTCGTGCATTCTCAGTGGTCTTCTTATTCTGGCAGGCATCACGGAAATGCCCCGGCTTACCACAATCATAACAAACCTTCTGACTTCCACCATTCCTCAGCTTCCAATTACCATTACCATCATTATTACCACTATTATTACCACCACTTGCACTAGGAGTAGCAGTACTCGGCATAACCACAGTACAATTTTTAGAAATGTGTCCCTGCTTGGAACACCTCTTACAAGTAACCGTGCAATAGCCATCATGAGCCTTATAACATCGCGGACAAACACGTCGATTACGGTTATTAGAACTAGAAGTATCTTGTTTCTTCTGCTGACTTTGGTTCTGGTTGCGGTTGTTATCCCACTTCCTCTTCCCATTATCAGCCTTTTTAACAACTTCCTCACTGGCATCAGTCGCAGCTACCTTACTTCTCCTCAAAATCTCATTAAGCTTGTGTGCCATAGACATAGCAGCTTCAATAGTCTGGGGCTCGTTAGACTCAACCCCATGCTCAATCCGCTCAGATAACCCATCAATATGAGCTTCAATCTTACGATCATCATCAACATAATCATTTGGACACAACAATGTCAATTCAAAGAACCGTTGCTCATAGGCATCTAAATCGGTGCCCTTCATCTTTAAGTTCTTAAGCTCAGCCTCCAACTTCTTAAGTTCACCCCTAGGACGATAACGGGTGATCATCCTCTCTTTAAAATTATTCCAAGACAAACCATAGGCAGCATCATTCCCTAAACTACTAACCAAATTATTCCACCAAGTTAAGGCACTGTCTTTAAGAGTGCAGCTGGCGAAACTAACCTTGTCCTCATCTTGGACTCTACTAACCCAGAAAATATACTCAATCTTCTCAAACCAACGAGTAAGTCCAATGGGTCCTTCAGTGCCACTGAATTCTTGCGGACGACTTGCCATGAAAGTCTTGTGGGAGCATCCCACCTGGTTGTTGGCATTAACATTAGCATTAGCTGCCATAGCAGCTGCTATCCATTCAGAAATTAGGCATTGCATACGAGCTTCGTTGGATCCACGGGGAGGCATGATCTTCAAAACAGAATAACACAACCGTTAGTACTAAGAATAATACCAGTGTTATAAAGGAATAGATCGAACACAAAAAGATTAACCATTAAAATAATAGTCAATGAACACTATGAGTAATAACATGACAGTTATGATAGTTATAGAAATAGCCATCACATGCATACATACTTTATGATAGAAATCATACAACCTACATAGCACATAACATACATGAACTATATTACGCATAATATAACATGCCAAGAGTTACAACATCAGAAATAAAATATGATAATGATAACAGATGTCATAAAAGAAATAACCATCCATACATAAATGAAAATATCCCATAACAAAATCCTCGGTAAAACGTCGTACATCACCCAAAAATGAATGTATAAAAAGGATAAATAGTCCATGAAATAAAATAGTCACTCATGATATCACATCACATCTGCTTGGAGCGTGTGTGATAAGCTGGGCCGGTATGAGGCTCGTCAGGAGTCTCATACTTCCTCAACTTTCCTTTCACCTCCTCCAACTCCATCTTCAGACCACGAACCACGCTCTTAAGAGCCTCAAACTTAGCGTCCACCTCACGGTCATGCTTCCTAGTCTCGATCTCGATCCTATGCTTGAAGCTAAAGAACGTATCCATATCAGCTCTAATCTCATCCATCACCTTTGTATGCAGCAAGACACGCATACAGTCACTGAGAGCATCAATGCGAGTCTCATTCATATACGCCCTAGTCATATGAGTGATGGTAGCCATGCCGTAGTTAACAGGATCTCTCAAGCGAGGCTGTCGTGCACGACGAGCGGCAGACGGGGAAACCGGAGCAGGAACGGAATTGTTGCTTGAAGCCGACATCTGCAAACAGTAAAACCACAAACCACATACAAAATAGAGATATCATAAGCAATAACTTATAATTATTCCTCTTATGAAATGAAATGCATAATAATGCTATATCAAGGAAGGTCGGGCTGTAGACTAGACTCTAATGCACCCTAAAAACCAAGGGTTGACCACATTATAACCGCCTAGTTCCCTACAACCAGAGCTCTGATACCTACTGTAATGGCCTCGCCAATACACTTAATGGCTCCGTCACTTGGTCCCACAGCTTGATCGAACTTTAAATTAATTTAATAAACAACATTGCATTTTTTTATTTAAAAAGTTTCTCAAAAAGGAAATTTACCAAAATATGTAGTTTAAACAAACCCAACATATTAAATAACCAAAGTTGACATAAAACATAGTCAACCAAACACCCACAAGTTTAAATATCTAAAAAGAGAATGCAAGTTCAATGTTTCATAAATTGTTTAACAAAATCTGCCCAAATGCATGCAGACTCTTCTAACACAGCGGAAGCATCAAAAAAATCATGTACCTGTGAAAACATGCGAGTAAACTGTCAACAAAAATGTTGAGTGAATTATAGATTTAAATAAACGTATCAACTTTAGACCACAAGATTTAAAATGTTAGAAAACATAAAACATTATTACATTATCAATGAGCCACCTGGTAACCACTTAACCATTTATTTACCATTGCCAAACACAATATATATACACTGAACAAGTGTATCTTCAAATAAATACGAAGTACTAACACATTCCGATTATAAATTGCTAGCGCGACTAGATCAAAATGGGGCTGTCAAGCCCGATAGATCTATCCATAGGATTCGCGTTCACCAGTAGAAACCAGTGATTACAGTTACCAGACTAGGAAATATTTTTGTTCAACTCATAATGAATAATTTAAATTTAATTGCCACTTGTGTCTAAACGTAAAACAAAATGCATGTAATCACATCCCAAAAATACTTTAAAAAGTATGAAAAACGGGACTATAACTCACCTTAACGTAAACGAAGTATCCACACAAAAAGCGAACAGCAAACGAAGTAAAGTGATCAGGAATGATCACAACACCGACCTAAAAATAAATCAAGTCGATATAAATAACTAACTTATGTCAAGTCTTAGTATGATAGCTATAGTATTTGTTGCAAGTAAACATAGAACAACACTCAGTATGCTTCGGTTTGATCAGAACAGCGTAAGGACACATACTTTCTATTTTTAGAAAGTTTCTATTTTTAGCAGGTTTCCATTTTTGGAAAGTTTCTATTTTAAGAAAGTTTCTATTTTAGGAAAGTTTCTATTTTAGGAAAGTTTTTATTTTTAGAAAGTTTTTATTTTTGGAAAGTTTCCATATTTAGAAAGTTGCTATATTTGGAAGGTTTATAAGTTAGGAAAGTTTCCTTAATTAGAAAGTCAACAAAAGTCAACTGAAAGTCAAAGTCAATCGAAAGTCAACTCAAAAGTCAACATTGGTCAAACATAGTCAATATTAATTTTTAAAGTATAAGTTATAATAATAATATAAGTTATAATATTATTTAAAGTCATATATGTATAATCATGTCATAACATAAGTTTAATTAAATTAAAATGAATTATTAAAGTTAACATAAGTTTAAATGATATAATTAATATAATATAAGTATTTAATTAATTAATTAAATATTAATCATAATATAAGTATTATTAATTAATAATAAATTTTAATCATATCATAAGTATTATTAATTAATAATAAATTATTAATCATATCATAAGTTTCTAAATATAATCGTTAAATCATAAGTATTTAATAATTAAATCATAATTAAATAATAACTAAGCCTTATAATAATTAAATAATTAATTAATCCTTATTATAAGTCTTATTAAAATAATCTCATAACATAAGTTTAATACTTATCATAAGTATTTTTCATTAATAATAAAAGTATTATTAATCATAAGTTTAATTAAATATTTAGTTAATCAAAATGTAATTAATAGCTGATATAATAAATATGTATATCGTAAGTCTTAAATAATTACCTTTACATCATGAGTAATTTAATAATAATGAAATTCATTATTTATATCATAAGTCTTATTTAATAACCATAAGTTTTAATTAAAAGTTCATCGGGTCATAACTTGAGCCCCGGGAATCAGTTTTCGGCGAGTTTTATATATATCTTCGCTTAACCAACCCACCCGACACATTAGTGTGCTCAAGAACAACCCAAGAACAGCCACCAAGTAGTGACCAACAGCCATTATTCAACTTTGAGCTTTAATCCATTCAAAAACATGTGGCCCGAACGCTCGAACGAAACTCGAAACGCGAAAACACTATTACGCGATTAAATAATCGAAGAGATATTAAATACGCGATGAAAAATATATATAAACACTATATATAAATATATGACATTAAAATATCATATTTAAATAATTTGGATTTAAAAACCCAAAAACTTGACCGTTGGTTTGAAAACCGAAAAGGTTCGCCGGATAGAAATCCACGATTCGTATAAACGTACAAATTAAAATATGAATACAAATATTCATTTAACACATAATAATTAATATATTTTTACTAAAATAATAATATAGGACATGAAAATGATGTGGCACGAATAACAATTAACGGACGTTAAATAATAAACGGTAAAAGATAACGGAAAAAGTAGGGTCATGACATCTTCCGTTTGCCATCGATCTTCCAAACAAAATTTTGAATCAAGTCAAAATCCATTAATCAACACTGTCATAGCATAAGGCAAACAACATGGAACTAACACAATACACATTAACTAAGCATGGCAAACTAGCAGCATATAGCACAATGGCCAACATGCAATAACTTAAATAAAATGCCGTACAATAATTCAGACAACGGTAATTCCATTCATAATAAGAAAATTGCATACAACTTCATAAAGTTCGTACAATGGAAAAACAGGAACTACTAACGGAATACATAAAGAAATCTAATACAACAGTCCTAGGGCGAGGGTGGGTAAATGATGTCCATCATGTGAGACACCTGGTCCTCGAGCTCAGTTACCCGAGCACGGAGGGCATGCACTTCCCTTGTCAGCTCCTCAACGGTGGAAGGTGCCGGTGGGGCAGGTGGGGCAGATGGTGCAGGTGGTGCCAGTGGTGCAGATGGTCCGGATGATGCAGATGTAGCACTAGAAGTAGACGGCATTGTGCGGGCAACCTTACGCACAAATGGATCGGCAGGATACAGCACAACCCGCTTACAGGCAGTGACCCTAACCAATTATCCACGTGCATTCACAAATGACTTACCTCCATTATCCCCTGGAATAAGAGTACCATTGTATCGGTACCGCTTCTTCGGCGGGGTAGAGGGTGGCTGTATGGGCTCCTCCTCGGGGTCCTCCTCAGAATCCTCCTCGGGATCCTCCTCGCTGGTGTCATCGGATGATGAACCGTCTGAATCGTCTGAAGGTAGTGCAGGTACATCACGGGCGGGAGAAAGCGTCTGGCTGGTGGTCATGAGTCGATATCTGCCAGGAGTAATCGGTACGACTCGTCCGTCAGCGGTGCATCTAACCCAATGTCCACGCTCGTTACGGAAGGGACCGTCTCTGTTTCCTCCAGGGATCACAGTACCATCTGTAACACCCTAGGCAAATCGCACATCGCCCACGGACATGAGTGATCATGGGATTATAAGGTAATACTCACGCTTAAATGACACAACGCGTTTTGGGACCACAAGCAGAGCAGATGTGTGAGTACGCTGCAGTTAAGCATGCTCGGGCGAGAGCACTACCAGGATGGGTGACCTCCTGGGAAAGTGCTTCTCGTGTGTGGTCGCCAAGAAAAAGCCGTGCGCCTGCGGGCAAAGCGGACAATATTGTGGTCATGTTAAGCTGGGGTGTTACAGAATGGTATCAGAGCCACTCATGTGATGTTGGAGGTGGTGGGGCAAACCTCATCGAGGACGATGAGTCCCTGAGGGGGGTGAATGTAACACCCTAGGCAAATCTCACATCGCCCACGGACATGAGTGATCATGGGATTATAAGGTAATACTCACGCTTAAATGACACAACGCGTTTTGGGACCACAAGCAGAGCAGATGTGTGAGTACGCTGCAGTTAAGCGTGCTCGGGCGAGAGCACTACCAGGATGGGTGACCTCCTGGGAAAGTGCTTCTCGTGTGTGGTCGCCAAGAAAAAGCCGTGCGCCTGCGGGCAAAGCGGACAATATTGTGGTCATGTTAAGCTGGGGTGTTACACCATCGGAATGATGTTGTGGCCCCGGGAGTCTAGGGCTGGGTAGAGCTGGGATCTCCTCGGGTAGCGGTGAGTCAGCAGCAATAGTAGGCGAAGTAGCAGACGTATCTGAGTCACTCTCGAAGTCAAAGGTCATGGGCGGCATGTCTGACATCTGAACAAGGAAAAATAACTTTTTCCATGTCAGTAAGACATATAGCAAGCATGTAATCAGGCACTACAGCATCCTAGATCGTCTACAGCAGTACATAGCATGACAATATTAACAGTATCAGACAGAAGTAATCATGCAATCAAAAGCAGATAGTAGCATGCAGTAGCGAGAATAACCAGTAGTATACAGCAAGTTCACATAGCAGTAAAAGTAAGCAGTAGCATGCAGCAGTTTCGTAGAAATAATGAGCAAGTTGTAGATTAGTCCTATTAGTGAATCATACTCGACTCGGTCAAGACACACTAATGCAACCTAATTCCCTACAACCAATGCTCTGATACCAAATGTGACTTCCCGTACAAAATCAACGTGTACGGATCATCAACAACGGGATCATTACAAGGTCAAACACTATATGCTGTTTTAAAACAAGTTTTGCATTCATGAAAAGATTACGTTTTACAAAAGATAACTTGCTTCTACGAGTAGAAAGCATAAACATAAGTATGTGACACAAAGGTCATTACAAAGCCATTGTTTAAAAATAACAGAAGTTGTGAATGCAAGATAAAAGTTCCATGATTGAGACATCTCTAAACAATGCAGCGGAAGTCTAACACAGTAGATCTCTAACAGCAAGTCTAACACATCAGTCTATTACAGCAAAAGCAATAAGTGTCTTAGTTACCTGAGAATAAAAACATACTAAAAAGTCAACACGAATGTTGGTGAGCTATAGTTTTGTAAACAATAATATAATGTAGACTACGAGATTTCGTTTTCAAAACAGTATGAAAAGTATATGCTTATCCGTGGGCACATGGTAACTAACTTAACGTAAAATAATATATCACCCCCTAAAAGTACACTTGGCGAGTGTGTATGTTCTCGAAGTATTAAACACCCGTTAAATGCTAGCTCGACTAGCCCGAGTGGGGATGTCAAACCCTATGGATACATATCTAAGATTCGCGTTCACCGATTAAAAACCAATGACTAAACGTTACAATGCTAAGGGGAATCTTTGTGCAGTTATATCACCCACACATATATAAAGTTTAAGTACTCGTGTATAGTATGTAAAACATAAAAAGTGTATGTATTCTCAGTCCCAAAAATAGTAAAGTAGAAAAGGGAGCTATAACTCACAGTGATAAATACGGTAAAAGTCGATATGAAAAGTATGCAAGTAGTAAGTCGGTCCGAAAGGTCCTCAACCTAAGTCAAAGGTTACTAAGTCAGTATATTGTCCCAAAAGGTTCTAAAGTAAAATAGTTAAATCTTAAGTATCATCATCATCATCATCATCATTCGTAAAAGGTAAAGTAAGTTTTCATCAAGAATAGAGATCGAAACAAAAGGCTGACTTCGGACAGCTGTAACGACCTCTATACAAACCAAAAAGACGCGTGGGCAGTGGCCAAGGCTCCGTATGTGAGTCCTCTAACCGCTATCCAATTTTCAGATCCTAACTCGATGTCGTTTGATCGTGGCGACAGTTCAAGCGTGAGTAGGTCAGAATTTTCACCACGTCGTTACAAAGGCGTAGTGATTTTCGGAAGGCTATAAATCCTAAATTGTGTATCGGATTTAGGAAAGTTTTAAACGAAAAGTCATCTACTCGAAACGAACTATCTGAAAATCAACTTTCCAGAAGTCCCAGGAGTCTGATCAGACCTCGAAAAAGAGTAAACAAGTGCTCCGGTGGGTTTCTTGGTGCTTGATGCTGATCACGGTTCTCATTCTTGATGCGTGTAAGCTTCAAGTGTACAACTCTTTGATATTTTAGCATCACTTTGACCAAGGTTCAACCATCAACACACAAATTTTAAGACTAAGAGAGAATACAACTCACTTAAGAGTTTTAGAAGGATGATGAACCAAGGTTACATCATCTTCTTAGTCTTAACACAAATACAAGTTCTATCTATGATTAAAGCTATAAACTTTGATTCAATCAAACAAGCAAGACATAAATTTGATCAATCAAGGAAATGGAACCCTAAGCTAGAGAGCTTGGATCCTTTAACAAATAATTATGAGATTGCAAAGATAGAAAGCTTGAATCTTTTATGTTCTTGAAGATCTTTAAAGCATGAAGCTAGATCTTCAAGTCTTATGAAGATCATAAACACAAGTTTTGATCTTTTAGCAAAAACAAAATGATCTTAAGCTATAAAGCTTAGATCCATCAAAGTAATGAAGATCCAAAGCTAGAAAGCTTGAATCTTTTATGTTCTTGAAGATCTTAAAAGCAAAAAGCTAGATCTTCAAGTTTTATGATATCATTTAAGAACATTATTATAACTATGTGTATTATTTGTCCTAAATATTAATATGATAATTATCTATATTATTATGTTATTATTATTTTAGTATTTTTTTTTATAAATAGAATTATTACTAATACCAATTAATTATATAAAAGAGTATTTGTATAAAATTGGGATTGAATCTGTTGATGTAGCTTTCCAACTGTGTAAAACTTGTCCTACATTCCTAAATGCGTACAAATTATAATACAATCAAGGGGATAATCCAAGAATTAGTTAGCAATTGCTATCGACTTTATATTTTTTTATATTTTTTTTAGTACGGACGAATATTATCTGTGGGATGCACTTAGACTACAAAATCAATTAATTGATCAGTAATATGATTTACCACAATCAGTTACCTTCTTCTTAATATCCATAATCAATTTAAACAGCAGGCATCGAGGGAATCAAAGAAGAACTGAAGAAACCAGTCCATTTACTCTGCTCTTCAACTTTATAGCCATATCCCAAATTCGAATCCAATTTCAAAAACGAAAAATGCAGTTATGTTAGGAATCTCGTGCTCCAACTATCTGGAAAGTTTCATATCCTAATCTCTAATATCAAGTGAGAATTTTGAGGTCAAAGTTGCAATTTCAAAAGTCAAACATTTGGTTCATAGCAAAATTCGTAAGCGTTTTTATGTTTCAAGGTAAATTAACGGTTCCAATAGTTTTCATATACAATTTACAAACTTTTTTGTGTTACAACTTTTGTCCAAAACAAGCTAAAAATGGAAATCAATTTTTTTTTTCTTCTTGAGCGACGAACAGGAAGCCCAGCTTTTTTTTTATTTTTATTTTTTTTCCCTTATCAAATAATTTAAACATTAGGAAAAGATTAGTTACTACTACTTAATATTTAAAATATCTAAAAGTGTTTTGATGCTTTGGTACGTTTGTAGTCGACTGAAACTGTGAAGAAGATGAACAATTATAAACTGAAGGAAACAGGTTTTATATTTATGGGATAGGAATAATTCAGATAGTCAGGGACAGCAGAATGGTTAAGGAAGGTTGCGGGTTAGCGAGTGGTCCTTGGTTCGAGCCTGGGCTGTGGCCGTTTTTTTTTTAAAGCTTAATTATTGAGGTAGCATATTTCCTTTTCATGTATTATTATTATTATTATTATTATTATTATTATTATTATTATTATTATTATTATTATTATTATTATTATTATTATTATTATTATTATTATTATTATTATTATTATTATTATTATTATTATTATTATTATTATTATTATTATTATTATTATTATTATTATTATAGATATTATTAATTGTTATTATTAATACTAGTTATATGTTTATTAGAATAATTAAAAGTATTATTATTATCATTATTAGGAACCTAATAAAACTTTCATTATAAACATTATACTTAGTGACAAAGTAATGCAACTTACTAGTATTTTAGTAAATATTAGTAAACGTACCATTTTTAGTACTATTATTATTATTATGAATATGTTTAGAATTATTATTATTGTTATAAAACAACACAGGTTATTATTACTCTCACTAATATTAGTATAAATATTATTGTCGTAATTATTAGTTTTACTATTATTATTATTAACATATGTATCAATTTTAACAATATCGTTATTTATATTAGTATTATCAATATTAAGAAAATTATTATTATTAGTAAATCATTATTATCAAAACTATCATTTTCGTTACAAATAAATATTTTGTACCTAAAATATACTTAATACATATATTATAATCATATTAATAGTTTATATATCACCTACCAATTATAATAACATTATTTATATAAATAATTATATATAACGAATTAAGAATATTTTCATATAATACTAACCATATATATATAGAGATATATTAATATAACCAAATATATAGAAACTAAACATTTAAAACTAAATAAGTATAATATATAATTCAAGTTATAATAAATAAACTTGTTCGAATACGATTATACATTTTAATATATATACAATTGATATAGGTTCGTGAATCCGAGGGCAACCCTGCATTGTTCAGTTTATCTAATGTTGTCATATGTATTTTTACTACAAAATACAGTACTGTGAGTTTCATTATTCCCTTTTTAAATGCTTTTGCAACATATATTTTTGGGACTGAGAATGCATGCGCTTTTATAAATGTTTTACGAAATAGACACAAGTAATCAAAACTACATTATATGGTTGAATGATCGAAATCGAATATACCCCTTTTTATTAAGTCTGGTAATCTAAGAATTAGGGAACAGACACCCTAATTGACGCGAACTCTAAAGATAGATCTATCGGGCCCAACAAGCCCCATCCAAAGTACCGGATGCTTTAGTACTTCGAAATTTATATCATGTCTAAAGGAGGATCCCGGAATGATGGGGATATTCTTATATGTATATTGTGAATGTCGGTTACCAGGTGTTCAATCCATATGAATGATATTTTTGTCTCTATGCATGGGACGTATGTTTATGAGAAACGGAAATATGAAATCTTGTGGTCTATTAAAATTATAAAATGATTATTTATGTTAAACTAATGAACTCACCAACCTTTTGGTTGACACTTGAAAGCATGTTTATTCTCAGGTACGAAAGAAACATTCCGCTGTGCATTTGCTCATATTAAAGACATTAATTGGAGTCGATCATCGCAATGGAACCAGTTGTTGGTGACTTCGTCCAGATGGATTAGGACGGGTCTTCACAGTTGGTATCAGAGCGGTGGTCTTAGCGAACTAGGTCTGCATTAGTGTGTATAACTGATAAGTCGTTAGGATGCATTAGTGAGTCTGGACTTCGACCGTATCTGCATGTCAAAAGTTTTGCTCATCATTTTGTGTCAAAAATTACCTGCTTATCATTCTTAGAGAATCACTTGCTTATCATTCTTAGTCTAGACACGTTTTACTACATTGACTGAACGAATAGTGTATAGACAAAATTCATATCTTAGCGTATCTGCTACTTCATATCTTAGCGTATCTGTTACTGTAACTTTGCCTGACAACTCCCGTAGATTCCTCCGTAACTTAAGGAATTTTAGTATTATATATGCATATGTAAATTATGTATTACAGGGTACTAATCTACATCCTATAATCTATTTCTTAATCCTTCATCTGATCGTACGAGATGAATCCTGCAACTAGTTCGAGTCCCTCAGATTCCGATAGCTATTCCGATAGTTATTCCGACAACTATTCCGACATAGATGTTCACTTAAGCTCCGAAAACAGCGTCATCGGCATGAATCAACCAATCAGCCATTATCAATTCATCTGATGGGTTCGTAGTCGACTTAATTAATGGAAACGCGCAGAAGGCAATCCCTTCCACCAACCGAATTCACCTCTTGACAATGAACCTGAAGCGTTTACCGGCGAACCTGTTCGAGACACCATTTTTAGTCTCATTTCCAGGGTAACTCGACAAGATTATATTCTATCCACAATTCTGAACCTTATTCATCCGCTCGTTTCGACCGACAATCATCCTGGAGTAATAGGTCAACGAACTTCGCGCTCGAATAATCAATTCGGAAAATATGGTGCAAAATGTACAAGCTTCAGCAACATCACCGGCACTAACAGTACCATCAATAACAGCACCAGTACCATCAACAATCCATGCTTCAATATCATCATCTGTACTTTGAGTATAATCTTCGTTCTACGTATCGTTCTACCTCATTTATCTTTGTTCGACATGGCGAATATGTAATCTCTAAAGTTTTAGAGATTATTTATTCTAGTTCCAACCGAAAAGCAAATGAGTTTAATATCATATTAACTCATTAAATCCATGAATACATCTGAAGAAAATATATATGTATATATGTTTTCATAAAGATTGTAATTAAAAATTCTCTTGTACAAACTGTTAATGGTGAAAATATTTTAACGGGTAGGTAATACTCGAGGAATATTTAAATTTCACATTAATAAGTTACACTGTATATTCTTCGAATCTGATTCAACAGTTATTCACTATCCTATTTACAACCACCGAGATACGTATCCGTTCACCAAAGAATAACTATTTTCATTCAAATTCAATTTCATATTTGGATTTTGACCTATCAGAATCCAACAAGTGGCATAATGAAGAAATAATGGACATAATAAAAATTGATTAGAAACAGATTAATTAACAATATGAAATTCTATTAAGAATCCACGCTAACAAAATCCTAGCTAACTGTTCCTAGCTAACTGTTAATTCCGTATTACAATTTAATTATCGCAATTTATTTATCGCAGTTTATTTATCGCAATTTACATTCTCGCAAATTTTATTTATCGTCATTTAATTTCTGTTATTTACTTTACGCACTTTATTTATCGTCATTTAATTTCTGTTATTTACTTTACGCACTTTATTTATCGTCATTTAATTTCTGTTATTTATTTTACGCACTTTAAATATCGGGACACGTATACAAGGTTTTGACATATCATATCGACGCATCTATATATATTATTTGGAATCACCATAGGCACTCTATATGTAGTAATGATCGAGTTCTCTATACAGGGTTGAGGTTGATTCTCAAATAATATATATACTTTGAGTTGTGATCGAGTCTGAGATGTATACGGGTCACGATACGTATTAATTCGAATATTATATATATACTTATATATGAATTATTGAGTTGCTAACTGTGGACTATCAAAATTAAATAATTAAAATGAATTAAAATATTGATTATAACTTATGAAACTAAACAATTCTTCAAGTTTGCCACTTGATTTCATCTTAAACCTCATTTGTATCTTGACGATTACAATCTGCGTTCAAACCTTTCATAATTCTTGAAAACACCTCAATCGAGAGGATGAACCAACCGCACTTCATCTACGGAAGGATTATGTATATAGTTATGCACCTGAGAAACTCTCGGCAACTGAGTAAAAGTTTAACATGTAGCCGCGTCAGATCCTTTGACATTTATTAGCAAAAATAACTTTGCGATCCCTTTTTAAAGTAGCCAATTTTGTCACAGCTCCAGCAAGTCAACTTCGACTTTTCATTCGAAGCAGCCTTACTATAATCCTGATATATACAATTACCCTTTTGATACCGGAGAATTCTTTTATATTCCACCATATTACCAACAGACGTACCAGCAACCTCGTTGTTTTTTTTTTTTTGGGCTTAAATCTCTCTGATAAATCATTATATTTATTCATTGAAACCCTATCATATACTCATCCGCATCTTATAACGAGAACTGCCATAACAATTATCGGGAATCAGCAATCTGTACTTTGAAAACTCACAGCATATCTACATCAACAGTTATATATATAACATTTATCTCTTAGAATTATGATCTCGCATTCTGAAATTCTGAAAAGCACTCAGTCACAAATCAATACTCTGAATGTTGAAAAAGCTGAATGAAGAAGCAGAAACTGTAGATAACCGTAAACGACAATAATCATTGAAAGTTTGATGATAAAGATTAGTATGTTGGAAAAGCTCAGAAAAGTTGGAACTGGAAAGCGGATTGAGCTAATCATAGAGGAAACCAAGGAGAAATACAAGTAACATACCCTAAATTCATAGAACCCAGATAAATCTAGATCCGTTGAAATCTTTAGAGAATATCTTGCTCCTAAGTCATGTTAAAATCTTGCGGAAAATCTTTCTCCATCAACCATCGAACTTAGAAATTCCAAAATATCATCATCAATATCTTCGATATTTCTGAGGATATTTTCATAAATATTCTCGTCCAAAATTATATACCTCTTCGTGCATCCTGTGTATCATTATATTGGAAACATTCAATAGAAAATTTAGTACCAAAAAGCAGATTAATGAAGAACGCCGTGGACAAATCGCAAAGAATAAGTTTGACTTCAAAGAATCCAAATGATTCTGTTTCTGATGAAATCTTTAGCGAATACCTTGCTTCCGAATCAAAACCTTTACGGATAAATTTTCTTCATCATCCATCGATATTAGAAATTCCAAGATATCATCGTATCTTTCATTATAAATATCCTTCATATTCTGAAGATATTTTCATAACTATTCTTATCTGAAATGATTAATCTCTTAGTGTTATCAGCGTTACATCATATAGAAACTGTTAGTTTCTATATTCTGTAAACTTTCAAGCTTAAAATATGAATGTTTAAAGTAGTGTTGAGAACTGATGCATGAGTTAGTATAATATAATGACACTTGATCAACGTGATTATATTACAGTAAGTCATGCTGAGTTCTAATGGAATGTGATGATTCACAGTACCATCATTATGTGCCATGTTACACTATTATTTCATTCTACTTAACCTCTAAATATATCAAGAGAATATCTTCTTGATGGTTCTGTCTTTTCCGTAACTTCTGGTAATTTGACAAAACAAATCATGCTACTACCTTTCTTTTCTACCTTGTATATTATGATAATTCGAAACTTATATCTACAAATTCTGGATCATTATTCGCTTGATTTGAAGTCGGGACGAGAAAAAAAAAGCATAAAGCTTTGAAATATAAGGGAGAATATAAAGCCCGATAACAACACATAAATTACAACCCGTGGATATCAGTACGTATAGCAATATAAAGACACGGGAGGATTATAAATACAATAAAACCTAGAGCATAATAGAAATAAACAGATTCTTCAGGTGGGAGTTGGAAAAGAAGAACGATCATTACGATAGTTAGAATAAGAACAAGGATCATAACAGGGTTAAGCATTTTCATAAACCTTTTGGAATTTGGAAATTGAGTATAGGAATGGTGAGAATAATGGAACGGAGGAGTTTAATTTATAATGGAAATATCAGACAGAGTAATCGAGGCAGATCACCGTATTTGATTATAGAGATCTTTATCTTCTTATTCGTTGAAGAATCAAATCTCTTAGATTTCGAAGATTTTCTTTAAATCCCTTGAATTCCGGAATTCAATCGCGACTACGTCAAAAGTTATGAAAAATCTCCATTTCTTCATCTCGATCTTTTATAATAGCTTCATTCATACGCATCGATTAATCGAATCATTTTATTCATATTACTCAATGATAATAAAACTCTATTTATCAACTCATATTCGTCATGAAAACATTTTTATTGTTAACCATGACCACCTCACTCAAATTTCGGGACGAAATTTCTTTAACGGGTAGGTACTGTGATGACCCGGGAATTTCCGACTAAATTTAAACTTAATCTCTATATGATTTTGATACGATAAGCAAAGTATGAAATGGGGAGTCTAGAAAATTTTGGAACGATGTTCATTTATTAAATTGACCATCAACTGCTCTCGAAGATTCACGAACAATTGTTATAAATAAATATGTATGTACATATATGTAAATATAATTATAAGAGTATATATTAATAGGGATTAACATAATATAAACAGATCATTTAAATTGAAGTAAAAATCTAAAGTAAAATATGTAATAACTTGAAAAAAAAAAAATTAATCGTTTGAATTTAATTATTTAATTTAATACAAAAATTATTAAGTTGTTACCAAAATATGATTCCTATATTATAATGTTTGATTAATGAATATCCAATGTATTAAATTATATATCATATAATTAATAATATGTAATACTGATATCTAATAAAATAAGGTTAAATATAAACTATAATTATTATAGAGATATATTACTTCATTATTATGACTACAAAAATTAATAACTAATATCAGTACTAGATATATTATAGACATTATATAGATATGAAATTTGTTATATATAACTTGTATATCTTAAATATTATTTGTATTATCATCAGATATTATCACTACCCTTATAATCATTATTTGTATCATCATTAATAATATTATTGTTATCATTATTAGTATTATAATTAGTAGTAAGATTATAAATTTTAATCATTATCATGATACTGTTATAATTACTTTTATTATGATCTGTATTATCTTGATATTATTATTATTATTATTGATACTATTATTATTTCATATCAATAATACAAAGTATTAATATTACTAGTAATAATATCATTTAAGAACATTATTATAACTATGTGTATTATTTGTCCTAAATATTAATATGATAATTATCTATATTATTATGTTATTATTATTTCAGTATTTTTTTTATAAATAGAATTATTACTAATACCAATTAATTATATAAAAGAGTATTTGTATAAAATTGGGATTGAATCTGTTGATGTAGCTTTCCAACTGTGTAAAACTTGTCCTACCATTCCTAAATGCGTACAAATTATAATACAATCAAGGGGATAATCCAAGAATTAGTTAGCAATTGCTATCGACTTTATATTTTTTTATATTTTTTTTAGTACGGACGAATATTATCTGTGGGATGCCCTTAGACTACAAAATCAATTAATTGATCAGTAATATGATTTACCACAATCAGTTACCTTCTTCTTAATATCCATAATCAATTTAAACAGCAGGCATCGAGGGAATCAAAGAAGAACTGAAGAAACCAATCCATTTACTCTGCTCTTCAACTTTATAGCCATATCCCAAATTCGAATCCAATTTCAAAAACGAAAAATGCAGTTATGTTAGGAATCTCGTGCTCCAACTATCTGGAAAGTTTCATATCCTAATCTCTAATATCAAGTGAGAATTTTGAGGTCAAAGTTGCAATTTCAAAAGTCAAACATTTGGTTCATAGCAAAATTTGTAAGCGTTTTGATGTTTCAAGGTAAATTAACGGTTCTAATAGTTTTCATATACAATTTACAAACTTTTTTGTGTTACAACTTTTGTCCAAAACAAGCTAAAAATGGAAATCAATTTTTTTTTTCTTCTTGAGCGACGAACAGGAAGCCCAGCTTTTTTTTTATTTTTATTTTTTTTCCCTTCTCAAATAATTTAAACATTAGGAAAAGATTAGTTACTACTACTTAATATTTAAAATACCTAAAAGTGTTTTGATGCTTTGGTACGTTTGTAGTCGACTGAAACTGTGAAGAAGATGAACAATTATAAACTGAAGGAAACAGGTTTTATATTTATGGGATAGGAATAATTCAGATAGTCAGGGACAGCAGAATGGTTAAGGAAGGTTGCGGGTTAGCGAGTGGTCCTTGGTTCGAGCTTGGGCTGTGGCCGTTTTTTTCTAAAGCTTAATTATTGAGGTAGCCTATTTCCTTTTCATGTATTATTATTATTATTATTATTATTATTATTATTATTATTATTATTATTATTATTATTATTATTATTATTATTATTATTATTATTATTATTATTATTATAGATATTATTAATTGTTATTATTAATACTAGTTATATGTTTATTAGAATAATTAAAAGTATTATTATTATCATTATTAGGAACCTAATAAAACTTTCATTATAAACATTATACTTAGTGACAAAGTAATGCAACTTACTAGTATTTTTGTAAATATTAGTAAATGTACCATTTTTATTACTATTATTATTATTATGAATATGTTTAGAATTATTATTATTGTTATAAAACAACACAGGTTATTATTACTCTCACTAATATTAGTATAAATATTATTGTCGTAATTATTAGTTTTACTATTATTATTATTAACATATGTATCAATTTTAACAATATCGTTATTTATATTAGTATTATCAATATTAAGAAAATTATTATTATTAGTAAATCATTATTATCAAAACTATCATTTTCGTTACAAATAAATATTTTGTACCTAAAATATACTTAATACATATATTATAATCATATTAATAGTTTATATATCACCTACCAATTATAATAACATTATTTATATAAATAATTATATATAACAAATTAAGAATATTTTCATATAATACTAACCATATATATATAGAGATATATTAATATAACCAAATATATAGATACTAAACATTTAAAACTAAATAAGTATAATATATAATTCAAGTTATAATAAATAAACTTGTTCGAATACGATTATACATTTTAATATATATACAATTGATATAGGTTCGTGAATCCGAGGGCAACCCTGCATTGTTCAGTTTATCTAATGTTGTCATATGTATTTTTACTACAAAATACATTACTGTGAGTTTCATTATTCCCTTTTTAAATGCTTTTGCAACATATATTTTTGGGACTGAGAATGCATGCGCTTTTATAAATGTTTTACGAAATAGACACAAGTAATCGAAACTACATTATATGGTTGAATGATCAAAATCGAATATGCCCCTTTTTATTAAGTCTGGTAATCTAAGAATTAGGGAACAGACACCCTAATTGACGCGAACTCTAAAGATAGATCTATCGGGCCCAACAAGCCCCATCCAAAGTACCGGATGCTTTAGTACTTCGAAATTTATATCATGTCCGAAGGAGGATCCCGGAATGATGGGGATATTCTTATATGTATATTGTGAATGTCGGTTACCAGGTGTTCAATCCACATGAATGATATTTTTGTCTCTATGCATGGGACGTGAAATGTCCCGTTCTTATTGATTAAAAACGTTCCATATTAATTGATTTCGTTGCGAGGTTTTGACCTCTATATGAGACGTTTTTCGAAGACTGCATTCATTTTAAAACAAACCATAACCTTTATTTCATCAATAAAGGTTTAAAAAGCTTTACGTAGATTATCAAATAATGATAATCTAAAATATCCTGTTTACACACGACCATTACATAATGGTTTACAATACAAATATGTTACAACAAAATAAGTTTCTTGAATGCAGTTTTTACACAATATCATACAAGCATGGACTCCAAATCTCGTCCTTATTTAAGTATGCGACAGCGGAAGCTCTTAATAATCACCTGAGAATAAACATGCTTAAAACGTCAACAAAAATGTTAGTGAGTTATAGGTTTAACCTATATATATCAAATCATAATAATAGACCACAAGATTTCATATTTCAATATACATCCCATACATAGAGATAAAAATCATTCATATGGTGAACACCTGGTAACCGACATTAACAAGATGCATATATAAGAATATCCCCATCATTCCGGGACACCCTTCGGATATGATATAAATTTCGAAGTACTAAAGCATCCGGTACTTTGGATGGGGTTTGTTAAGCCCAATAGATCGATCTTTAGGATTCGCATCAATTAGGGTGTCTGTTCCCTAATTCTTAGATTACCAGACTTAATAAAAAGGGGCATATTCGATTTCGATAATTCAACCATAGAATGTAGTTTCACGTACTTGTGTCTATTTTGTAAATCATTTATAAAACCTGCATGTATTCTCATCCCAAAAATATTAGATTTTAAAAGTGGGACTATAACTCACTTTCACAGATTTTTACTTCGTCGGGAAGTAAGACTTGGCCACTGGTTGATTCACGAACCTATAACAATATATACATATATATCAAAGTATGTTCAAAATATATTTACAACACTTTTAATATATTTTGATGTTTTAAGTTTATTAAGTCAGCTGTCCTCGTTAGTAACCTACAACTAGTTGTCCACAGTTAGATGTACAGAAATAAATCGATAAATATTATCTTGAATCAATCCACGACCCAGTGTATACGTATCTCAGTATTGATCACAACTCAAACTATATATATTTTGGAATCAACCTCAACCCTGTATAGCTAACTCCAACATTCACATATAGAGTGTCTATGGTTGTTCCGAAATATATATAGATGTGTCGACATGATAGGTCGAAACATTGTATACGTGTCTATGGTATCTCAATATTACATAATATACAATACAAGTTGATTAAGTTATGGTTGGAATAGATTTGTTACCAATTTTCACGTAGCTAAAATGAGAAAAATTATCCAATCTTGTTTTACCCATAACTTCTTCATTTTAAATCCGTTTTGAGTGAAT
Organism: Rutidosis leptorrhynchoides; assembly: GCF_046630445.1. Lineage (NCBI taxonomy): Eukaryota > Viridiplantae > Streptophyta > Magnoliopsida > Asterales > Asteraceae > Rutidosis > Rutidosis leptorrhynchoides. The sequence goes on along the minus strand of NC_092342.1, from coordinate 17,247,737 downwards.
CAAATTGCTATGGCTTCATATTGAACTCTATTTTATGAATCTAAACAGAAAAAGTATAGGTTTATAGTCGGAAAAATAAGTTACAAGTCGTTTTTGTAAAGGTAGTCATTTCAGTCGAAAGAACGACGTCTAGATGACCATTTTAGAAAACATACTTCCACTTTGAGTTTAACCATAATTTTTGGATATAGTTTCATGTTCATAATAACAATCATTTTCTCAGAATAACAACTTTTAAATCAAAGTTTATCATAGTTTTTAATTAACTAACCCAAAACAGCCCGCGGTGTTACTACGACGACGTAAATCCGGTTTTACGGTGTTTTTCGTGTTTACAGGTTTTAAATCATTAAGTTAGCATATCATATAGATATAGAACATGTGTTTAGTTGATTTTAAAAGTCAAGTTAGAAGGATTAACTTTTGTTTGCGAACAAGTTTAGAATTAACTAAACTATGTTCTAGTGATTACAAGTTTAAACCTTCGAATAAGATAGCTTTATATGTATGAATCGAATGATGTTATGAACATCATTACTACCTTAAGTTCCTTGGATAAACCTACTGGAAAAGAGAAAAATGGACCTAGCTTCAATGGATCCTTGGATGGCTCGAAGTTCTTGAAGCAGAATCATGACACGAAAACAAGTTCAAGTAAGATCATCACTTGAAATAAGATTGTTATAGTTATAGAAATTGAACCAAAGTTTGAATATGATTATTACCTTGTATTAGAATGATAACTTACTGTAAGAAACAAAGATTTCTTGAGGTTGGATGATCAACTTACAAGATTGGAAGTGAGCTAGCAAACTTGAAAGTATTCTTGATTTTATGTAACTAGAACTTGTAGAATATATGAAGAACACTTAGAACTTGAAGATAGAACTTGAGAGAGATCAATTAGATGAAGAAAATTGAAGAATGAAAGTGTTTGTAGGTGTTTTTGGTCGTTGGTGTATGGATTAGATATAAAGGATATGTAATTTTGTTTTCATGTAAATAAGTCATGAATGATTACTCATATTTTTGTAATTTTATGAGATATTTCTTGCTAGTTGCCAAATGATGGTTCCCACATGTGTTAGGTGACTCACATGGGCTGCTAAGAGCTGATCATTGGAGTGTATATACCAATAGTACATACATCTAAAAGCTGTGTATTGTACGAGTACGAATACGGGTGCATACGAGTAGAATTGTTGATGAAACTGAACGAGGATGTAATTGTAAGCATTTTTGTTAAGTAGAAGTATTTTGATAAGTGTATTGAAGTCTTACAAAAGTGTATAAATACATATTAAAACACTACATGTATATACATTTTAACTGATTCGTTAAGTCATCGTTAGTCGTTACATGTAAGTGTTGTTTTGAAACCTTTAGGTTAACGATCTTGTTAAATGTTGTTAACCCAATGTTTATAATATCAAATGAGATTTTAAATTATTATATTATCATGATATTATCATGTATGAATATCTCTTAATATGATATATATACATTAAACGTCTTTACAACGATAATCGTTACATATATGTCTCGTTTAAAAATCATTAAGTTAGTAGTCTTGTTTTTACATATGTAGTTCATTGTTAATATACTTAATGATATGTTTACTTATCATAATATCATGTTAACTATATATATATCCATATATATGTCATCATATAGTTTTTACAAGTTTTAACGTTCGTGAATCACCGGTCAACTTGGGTGGTCAATTGTCTATATGAAACATATTTCAATTAATCAAGTCTTAACAAGTTTGATTGCTTAACATGTTGGAAACATTTAATCATGTAAATATCAATCTCAATTAATATATATAAACATGGAAAAGTTCGGGTCACTACAGTACCTACCCGTTAAATAAATTTCGTCCCGAAATTTTAAGCTGTTGAAGGTGTTGACGAATCTTCTGGAAATAGATGCTGGTATTTCTTCTTCATCTGATCTTCACGCTCCCAGGTGAACTCGGGTCCTCTACGAGCATTCCATCGAACCTTAACAATTGGTATCTTGTTTTGCTTAAGTCTTTTAACCTCACGATCCATTATTTCAACGGGTTCTTCGATGAATTGAAGTTTTTCGTTGATTTGGATTTCATCTAACGGAATAGTGAGATCTTCTTTAGCAAAACATTTCTTCAAATTCGAGACGTGGAAAGTGTTATGTACAGCCGCGAGTTGTTGAGGTAACTCTAGTCGGTAAGCTACTGGTCCGACACGATCAATAATCTTGAATGGTCCAATATACCTTGGATTTAATTTCCCTCGTTTACCAAATCGAACAACGCCTTTCCAAGGTGCAACTTTAAGCATGACCATCTCTCCAATTTCAAATTCTATATCTTTTCTTTTAATGTCAGCGTAGCTCTTTTGTCGACTTTGGGCGGTTTTCAACCGTTGTTGAATTTGGATGATCTTCTCGGTAGTTTCTTGTATAATCTCTGGACCCGTAATCTGTCTATCTCCCACTTCACTCCAACAAATCGGAGACCTGCACTTTCTACCATAAAGTGCTTCAAACGGCGTCATCTCAATGCTTGAATGGTAACTGTTGTTGTAGGAAAATTCTGCTAATGGTAGATGTCGATCCCAACTGTTTTTGAAATCAATAACACATGCTCGTAGCATGTCTTCAAGCGTTTGTATCGTCCTTTCGCTCTGCCCATCAGTTTGTGGATGATAGGAAGTACTCATGTCTAGACGAGTTCCTAATGCTTGCTGTAATG